>NW_028189574.1:0-18671 GCF_048542155.1 Nylanderia fulva
TGAAAGAAATATTAAAAAATTCAAATGTCAAGTGAAAGGGAAACGAGCCTAAATTTTTTAAAAAACCACATTTAATGGTCCCTTATTTTAATTTTCATAATTGTAATAAATTTTTGGCAAAGGGGTGTTTAAAAAAAAAAAAATCACCTTTAAAAAAAGAAAAAAAAAAGGCAAAACCAGTTAGGGAAAACCTTTTTTAACAAAAATTTCCAAAAAAACCCCCCATGAAACAATAGAATTGTAAAAAAATTTATCGTTATAAACCCATGACAATCGAAAAAAAGTAATGAAATAAAAAAAAAATTCGCCAAGTGAAAGTAAAAACTTTACCAGGGAAAATTTAAAAATTTGCAACATTTTTTAATCGTATAATAATAAAAAAAATTTTTAAATTTGCAAATGAAAGTTTTGTCCCAAAAAAAAAAAAACTTATTTTTAAAAAAAAAAGATAAACAAATCCCAAATTTCCCTGCGCCATTGAAAAAGTGTTAAACAAAAAAGTATTTTTAATAAAAAATCTATCTTTTGCCCAAAAATTTATGTTCTAAAATTAAAAAATCTCTCAAAAAAACCCCCAATTTTTTGGGGCGAAAAAAAAAAATTTTTTTAAAAAAAAATTAAAAATTTAAAAAATTTTAAAAAATTTTTAAAAAATTAAATAAAAAAAAAAAATAAAAAATTTTTTTAGTTAAAAAAACTGGGCGCGCTAAAAAATAATTTTTCAAAGTTTTTAAAAAATTTAAAATTGTTTTTTTAAAAACCCCTTTGCAGCGCGCCCATTTTTTTTTAAAAAAAAATTTTTTTTTTAAAAATTTTTTTTTTTTTTAATTTAATTTTTAAAATTTGAAAATTTTTTTTAAATTTAATTTTTATAAAATTTTTATTTTCCGCAAAAATTTTGGCCTTTACTTTTTGTAAGATTTTTTTTAGAACAAAAATTTTTTTTCAATTGATAGTTTTTTTTTCTTAAAATCTTTTTTTTTTAACATTTTTACATGGCGCGGGGCGGGGATTTGTTTATTTTTTTTTTAAAAAATAAGTTTTTTAGGGACAATTTTACATTTGCAAATTTAAATTTTTTTTGATTCATTATAACTCTAATAGTGGGGAACTTTAACCGGGGGAAAATTTTTCCATGGCGAATTTTTTTTTTTCAACGACGAACAGGGTTTAAAAGAAACAACAACTTTTTTAAACGGGGGGGAAGGAAAATTTTTTGGGGGGCTTTCCCTTTAAAAAGGGGGGTTTTTTTATTTTTTTAAAAAGGGGATTTTTTTTAAGTTATATCTTTTCATTTTTGTAAATGATAAGATCAAAAAAAATAAGCAAATTAAATTTTTTCTGGCTTTTTTTTTTGGTACAAAGACAAATTAAAAAAAAATTTAAAAAAATTTTTTTCACCCAAAATTTTTCAAAATAAAAATTTTTTTTAAAAAAATTTTTTTTAAATTTTTTAATCTTTTTTTATCATTTGAGGTGGAAAAGGATTTTTTTGCTCAGGGGCATTGAAAGCATTGGCCTGTATATACCAAATATATGAAAAATACATTGGCTAAAGTATACAATATGGATTTTTGAAGATTCCCATGGTTTTTGGAAATTTTTTGGGGGGACTTGCAGTCACCCCCCCACATATGAAGCTAAAATTTAAAGAACGCTTTTTCCATATTATTTGTTTGTTTTTGGCATAGTGCACTTTTTATATATCTCAATTTGAGATAGAAAAAATTTTGAAAATCTATCTTTCTTTTTTATCGCTTTTTTGAAAATGGGCCCCCCCAAAAATTTTTATTATGGAATTTCTTGTTTCCTGCATTTTTTTTTTAAAAAAGGGGCTTATTTTTAAAAATTTTATTATTTGTATCTTTTCCTTTTTTTGGGAATTAAGAAAATGTTTTTGAAATAAGGGTCTTCACCCCCAAAAAGACACTTTTCAAACGCACCAGTTTAAAGGAAAATTTTAATTTTGATTTTTTTACTTAAAAAAAAGAGAGATAAACTAACAATAGAATTAACCTTTTTATGATTTTTATAAATTTTTGATAAAATCTAACTCCCTTATTTTATTTGAAAAAAAATTGGGGTTTTATAGAAAAATTTCAAATTTTAATTAATATTTAACCCTTTAAAAATTTTCCCCCAAAAAAAAAAAATCAACTTTTTATTTTCTCCCAAAATAAAAAAAAGAAAGGGAATAAAATAAATAAAAATTTTTAGATTCCCAAAAATTTAAAAATTTTTATATTTATATATAAATATATTATATAAAATGTTGGGGTTTTTTTTATATATAATAATTTTTAAAAAAACTTTTTTATATCCCTTTTTTTTAAAAAAATACAATTTTGTTTTTAGTTTTTTAAAATTTATTATTTTAAAAGTATTTTTTATATTTCTTAAAAGACTGCATAAAATTTTTTGTGCGACCCCCTTTAGTATGTATAAAAAGGGACCAATCTTTTTTTTTTCCACGAATAAAAAAAATCCAAATTTTTAAAATTTAAAAATTTTTAAAAAAAATCCCGTTTATATTTTTTGGGGAAAAAATGAATTTTAATTGATTAAAACAAAAATAAACAGCCATGAATTACTTTATACATATTTCATAATTATCAAACTAAAAATAAAATTTTTTACCAAAGAAAAAAACACTTTTTTAAAAAATCCAAAAAATTCATAATTGTTAAATTGAAATTTAAAAACCTTTTTTTTAAAATTTTTAACTTTTTCCTTTTTTTTTTTCTTTTTTAAATTTTTTAATAAAATTTTTAAAACCAAGTAGCATACAAAATTTAAAATTTAACCCCCCAAAAAAAAAATTTTAACTTTGAAAAATTTTTTTTTCTTTTAAATATCAAAAGGGGTTTTTGTCTAAATTTAAAAGAATTCTTATCTGGTCCCCCAAACATAATTTTAAATTTTTTTTCTACGTAGGGGCAAGAAAATTTTAAAACATTTGGTTTTGGGTTTAAGTCACGTACGAAAAAACGAGCTTTATCTGACAATTGACTTATCACCTGCGTATTGAACTGTTGTCGTATTATCTAATGTTGACTTATAGGAAATACCTAAAACAAATATAATTTTAGAAATTTTTGTTTACAACTACAGGAAATCATGTCAAGATCTCCATTAATACCTTCTGCATTCACCACTATTGTTTCCCACTACCCTTTTATGAGACTGAATTTGTTTCATAGTTTCTTCAACCCTATAAATTATTGTCATTCACATCGAAATTTATTAATAAAATGTTGATTTTAAATATTCCCCATACGAAGCAAATCATATGGAATAAATGCGTTCTTTAATTGTAGGCTGCATATGTGGTGGATGACTGTAATTCCGACAAAATTCCATATGCCCTGGGAATCTATCAACATCTATATGTCATACTTAGCCCAATGTATTCCACAAATTTATGTATATACAGGCCAGAGCTTGCAATGACACTGAGCAATAATATTCCTTGCCACTACAATCACAATGATAAAAATATTAAATACATTTACCCTCCATTTTAACAATCTATTACTTTTGCTACAACGTGTGTTATGAATAATATTTACTTTTGTATTTAATATTGGATATATATGCACTGCCATAAGACAATGCCATAAAATTGTAAAATAGTTCCTATAGCATGATATAGATATTTATCTTGTTAAGCTAATCGATGCTGCATGATAACTAAGGCCCTTGCCAACCCATGCTCACAAGTGAGCTGTAATTCTACCTGCTTGATGTACAACTGAAAAAAATCTAGAAGCTAATTACAAAATTATTAAAATTATGAGCCAATGAGGCTCATACCTAGTCCTTGTATACTCACTTTACACTCTACGGCTAATTGTCAAGTGGTGATCGCCAGTCCCGTCTGCTGCACAGCCCTCTCAGAAAGGATAAGCTTTTTTAGAGTCGGTCGAGAGGCCACGTGACATGACGAGGAAAGCCTTCTATAGGCGCACTAAAGCAAAGGATAAACTAGATATAAGAAAAATGATAGAGGGGCAGGGAATGCCGAAGCAATAGAGATTTCCCACGAGTGGGATGGGTGACGAGGGGGGGCGGGGCTAATGGGGGCGAGAATAGGCGCACGCGGGTTGAGGTCGAGTGGATCCCGATAATATCCCGGTGGTCGATGAATCGCAGTTGGAGGGTATAGCTCCATGCAAGGCGAATCCTGACCCATGCGGAATGGTGGCCTAGGGGGGGTGTCGGCTTCAAGTGGAATTTTGGATTCAATACTTATCACGCCCGTTGGTGGACAAAGAAGTTTCCGTCGGAGGTGTTGGGTTTGACCGACCGTAATGAAGGGGGATGGGTAATTGGAAATGGGCCCTCTCCGTGCAGGTGGGGGACGTAGTAATGGTAAACGGGGCAAGGTGAGGTGGGGGAAGAATATGGAGGAAGACGGGGGAGGAACGAGGGGGGGAAGCGTTTAGAGGGAGGAGTGAAGCATGGAAGCAGGGTAAGCGGGTAGGAGAGGAGGGCATTGTGTGGGAGGAGAAAAAAAGGAGGAGGAGGAAGTGAAGGGAGTTGCTGTTCAGGTGAGGTGGCAGTGACAGAATGTTGGATGGGTTAGTGTGATCTAAGCGGGTATGGAGGGGGATCGAAAAGGGGTTTGGGACAAGGATGGGGTTCGGACCAGAGCGAGAAATGGCGGTGATGGCAAAAGTCGAGAGCTGGGGGAATCGATGTACGCGGCGGGGGGTGTGCAGAACCCTCAAGAGTTTCAGAAGGTGGTTGAGGATTAAAGGGACAGCGGTGGGGAAAGATACGAATGGTGACAAGGGGGATGGAGTGTGAAGGGAAAAGGAAAAGAGCGGGGGGGGGAGTGGAAAGTAGGCAGGTCGCTGCACGGGTGGGGAAAGAGGTCTTGGGGGGGGATACGGGCATTGAGTAGAGCGTTATGGTGCTAATGGGGACGTGGCGAAGGGGAGGTTTGCCCAGACCTGATTACACCGTTGCGGACTATAGAAGGGCATACTAAATTAGCAGGTGAACCGAAGGCTAAGATTTGTTTAGGATGAAAGGGGGTGAGCTCGGGTGTTGTAGGAGTGTCCGCGTCGAAGTGGTTTTAACCTTGTGACAAGTGACAACTTGGACTAGATCGAGGGCTGGCGTGTGGAGGGGGGGGTGAAGGGGAGGGTCAGGGGAGGGGAGGAGTCGAAAGGACGTGGGCGAGGAACACAGTACTGGGAGGAATTGCGAAGAACACGAAGTGAGTCCTCCCCAGAAGAAGACCGTCAGGGAGAGAATAGTAGCAAGGTAAGGAGAATGGATTGGAGGTCGTATCATGAATATATAGAACACATTTTGAAGTACGGAAGGGGTCCGGCGCCCTGAAGGCGGAGAGAAGTGAAGAAGACAGTTGGGGGAGGGGCGGAAGGCGTAGAAAGGAGCCAGGGAGGGGATACCGTGTATGAAGTGCGGATCAGGACTAGAAGAGGCCGTATTTAAAAATTAGTTCCCTGTGGAGGGTGGTGCCAAAGTCGGATACGGGGGGACGTAGGAGAGCGGAGGTAGAATGGAAAAATAGAATACACACCAGAGGGGTAGGACGAAGCGTGAGATAAGAAAAGTAGTGTGGTTAGAGGGGTATCAAATCTACTTCTGAGAGGGGAGGGGGGAGGCTAAAAGAATGGATAGGGTGGTATCTGGCAGCGGTGAATCTTGTGAAGTGCGCTAACTACTTACAGAAAGTCAAATAATAGTTTCGGGAGGACGGGATCGCCGATGGGGTATGTACTAGAGGTCGGGGTCTCAAATGATGCACGGGAGGGGCACGTTAGTTTAGAGAAGGAAAGAGGGTAGGGGGGCGTTGGGAGTAAAGGCCTGACCAACCGGTAGCCACTCGGGTGAGCGACGGTCTACGAGTACGGTACGGATGGACTGGACATAAAAAAGGGTGTGGTCGTGGGGTCGAGATACGTATCGTATGGAGGTTGAGATGAAAGGATAATTTTTAAGTGTATGAAGGGGATTGGGTGGAATAGGTCGCCGTTGGAGCATTTTTTGTAATAGAGTAAGGGAGGGGCAGTATTACTTTAGGAACGAGATAGGTAAGTTAGGAGGGATGGTGGTAAGAGGGGGGATATGAAAAGAGTTACTAGGATTGAGGCTTGTGGGAGACTGGGGTGGATTCTCGAATGTATATAGGGTGTGTTTGTAGAGATGGTAGGGGGGGTGTGTCAGGTGGGATAAGTCAAAATTTGGTGGAGTTATTTGGTAGTATTGTAGTAATATTAGGAGACCGGGGTGATATGGTGGTGGGAGAGGGAGAGAGGAGGGCAGTTAGTAGTTTGATCTATCCGTGAAGTCTGTGAGTGTTTTTTTTGGTTGGGAGGGTAGAAGTTATTCATGTTTTCCTCTTGCAGGGTCTCTGTAGTATTGATGTATTACAGGCGGTGATGGTGTAGCAAGAAGGGGAGATTCTCCCACCCCCCTTTTTTTACTCCTTATTCCGGGAAGCGGGCCGTCCTAAGCATTCGCTCGTTTTTGTGAATGCGCTGGTCTACAGCCCGTGGCGTTGGGCCAAACGATTAGTTAAATATTTAGGGGTTAGAAAAGTACTGTGAGGGGTCTTTATGGATCATTCCTGTTTTATGTTGTGGTTTAGTTATCTTTTTTGGTGTCTCGGCAGTTCCTGGAATTTCTCTTTTTCTCGTTAACTGTGATTGTTCCACTCGTTTTTCCGTAGTGTCGATGTTTGTGTTCCAGTCCAGATCAAAGCTACATCAATCTGTCCTCATTCCGTTTATTTCTGGGCTCCACTCTCGTGGGCGTCTGAATCCCGCCGTAACTTTCTCACACTTCTTCTACCTTCTATCTCCCTAGGTGCGGAGGACGAATCAAATCGACTCCATCCCTGTAGGAGAGACATATTGAGTCGAAGAGGCGCTTTTCGAGTATCCGTGTTGTATCCTCGTAGTGTGGCGATTTGAACCATTGAGTTTTGGTTCGGTGCTTGTTGCACGCAGTCGGAGTGGAGCTAGACGGTCTTGGCCCTTATCTCGCTATTTAAGGAATGTACGAGGTTGCCTGTCGGGATCTGCTAAAAGGGTTAGTAATTGGGGTATCGGGGGTGGTAACGGTATTTCGTGGAGCCCAATTCGTTCGCAGGGTGCGGTAATGTTCAGAGTTGAATGTCTCACCAAAAAACATCGTCTTGTCGGGTGCTCGCAGTGCGGTGATGTATTTTTCTTACCGGGTCTTCCGATCACCCCCCGCTAGACTGTTGCTTTTGTAACTACGATAGGTCCGAGAGATGACATGGTATATGATGCCGCGGTGCCTCACTTCATGATAGCGCATGTGGTTGGTCTATGGTGCTGAGGCGAAGAATGTGTGGTGGATGTGTTTCGCTGTCGGAGGGGTCAGAGGGTTCCAAAAGACAAGTTGCGGTACCCGGGTACAATAGGGGGTGGTTGAGGAGGTAAGAGATGATTGCGGGGAAGGTTTGAGACGTAGAAGAGGCCTTCGTTGGAGGTTGTATCCAGTGGTGTAAGGGGAGATGCGTTGTTAACTTAGTTAAGGGTGTAGCGGATAGGACCCATGTCCCTAGCAGTTAGAGAAAAGGTGCGGAGTATTGCTGAAGGGAGATTAGGAAGCTTTCTAGGGTATAAAAAGAGAACACGCAAATATTTGTACTGGCGAGCATTTCACTCGTTCACGATAAAAAAAATATGCCATCATCGTGATTAGAAGAATGCTTAATTGTTTGAAAGATGTCGGGATACAATTTTATTTTAAAATAACTCGCTGCTTAATGAAGTAATCAGAAACATGGTTTGTGGAGGAAATTTCTGTAATAGAAGTGAAAGAAAATTTAACCAATGGTTTTAAAAGTACAAATATTATTTATATTTAAAAATATTTTTACAGAACAAATTTATTCACAAACCTTTCAGAACTATTCGTGGATAAGTATTACAATTTACGTTTTGATATAATTGTAGTATGTAGCAATTGTTCGAAGTAAAGTGAAATTTATTTCTAAAAATGTTATCCTCAAAGTATACATCGAGAAATGTTAAATCTTCCAGTTGGGTACTTACATTCCGTTCTACTTCGTCTGTTCCCTCTGATCGTGAGTGTTCACGATAACTGTTTATTAAAATCTAAAAGCTAAACCGTTTAACAGGAAGATTTAACTGTATTTCGTTAATTAAATATCGAGCACCTTCGTTGACATAGTTGAAATATAAAATTTCGCCGATTTAAATTAGCGTTTGACACAATCACCGATATTTTCTACACTTGAAAAGTCGTTCTCTCATGACTTTCGCAAGTTTTATTTTCCTTTTCTTCTTCGCCTTCGTCCGTTTTTGTTCGTATCCTCACAGTCTCGGAAAGAAAGAATCTTCTTGCTCGTTTTCACGATATGTTTTATTAGTATGGCTCTAGCACAACCATATCGGTGTGAAATTTTACAATTACTTGTTAAAGATGATCGAACCAACTCAAATTAATTTTATCACCGTTTAAGTAACTCGACAATCGTTTTTCATGTTTTCTGAAATTTTTGCCACGTTCCATTCGAAGCAAAGGCCTACGCTCCTGAGATGTTATTTAACTACAGGCAGAACTCAGTTCGACGTTGTCTTCCGTAATAACCCACTTGATTTTCTCGTGTAGGATGAATTCAATCCTGTATGTTGTTGACAGCAACATACGTGTTGTTGCTCGCTTTTCTAAGATTGTTCATGGTAGTTTCTACCGCGTAGAAAATCCAAATATAATAATCAAAGACCCGCAAATCAAAACTCGAGAACTTTTTACAACAACGTTTTTACTACGAAACTTGAAAGTCCGGCGGCCGAATGAAAGACGAGTGAGCGAAGATTTTCAAGAAAATTTAAAGAATGAAGATAAAATATAAAAAGTGGTAGGGAGAAATGTATGCGTAGATAAATAAAATTAGATGAAGGGATTTTTTAAACAATGATAAATAATAAAATTTTTAATGTGTAAGGGGAATTTTTTAAACTAAAGCGATAGGGATAAAATGCATGCGTAGTAATAATAAAAATTTATGTGGAGGGGACTTTTTAAACAATATAAACGATATACTAGTAATGTGAAGGGGAATTTTAAGCAATATAAATGAATACTTTTAAATCTGACTTCAAGAAAATATAAAATTCCGATCGCTATCGATAAAGATACCTGAAAATTCCTCATCTTGATTTCTAATCACTTTTTGTAACTAATTAAATAACGTCCTAGATTAAATATTTTTTGTATCGATAAATATTACCATATATATATATATATATAGCTATAGAATATAGATATATATATATAAAACATGGGTAAAAAATACACGGCTATGAGAAAAAAAGATAAAAAAAGATAAAAAAGATCGTAGAGGAGCGAGAACTGGGGGAGGAAATCGACGAGGAAATAAACACGATTTCGGAAGATGAAGAGAGCTGGAGGAGGAAGTGGAGGAGGAGGAGGGAGGAGAGGAAGATGAAGAGTTGGAAGAAGAAGAAATAGAGCAAACGAAGATGAAGAAGAAGAGCCGGAAGATCGAGAAGAACAAACGGGAGATGAAGAAGAAGTGGAAGATGAAATAACAACGCCACGTTTTCTGTAGAAGAAGAAGAAGAAGAAGAAAATAGCGGGGATGGGCGAGGAAGGTAATAATTTCATATTTTATACTTAATCTTCTCCTACGTTTAAATTTTTTGTTTATTTTAATTAAAATAAAATTTTATTAGGAATTTCTTTCTCTCCTAACTCGCGCCCGAAATTTCATATTCACCGGAGTATTAACCCTCGCAGCGTGATACAATACCCCGGTAAAAGAATATTAAAACGTAAGTGAACTTAACATAATTATTATTAATAACAACATTTTCACATTATTAATAAAAATTCAAACGTAAGAGAGTAATATTTATTAAATATTTTATTTTGTTAATATAATTTTTATTTCTCACAGTACAGAGTGGTGGGGGAAGGAACGTCAGAATACAACAAGAAGATTCCCAAACCCGCTCCGCTGAGGAAACTTCCGACGAAGAGCGACATTTAGAGGCTGCTGGTGGACAAGAGGAAGAAGAAGAAGAAGCGGAGGAAGAAATAGCGAATCAAGAGCCTGATGGTAATTTTAGATATTTAATAATGTTGGCGGAAAACGTGCGTCGCTTTAGAACTTTTGGTGTAGAAGGACGGGAAATTAGTTTTCCGTATTCGTCCGATACCCGAAGGAGCAAACGTGTATGAGTGGTTAGAAAATGCGTTTCGCGAACTTCACGAGTACGCGTTGCATTCGTGCGAACCGAGGGATTACGTCGGTATATCTTTCGATTCCGCAAGTTTAACCCGCGGCCCCGCAGGTATATCGTTCCGACCTTTGCGAGATTTGACTTACGAAAATATTTGGGAACTCGTAAGCTCGTTAGCGCAAAGCTGCGGAGGACACGATATAGCGCAAAAATTTAACATTCGGATTTTTAAAGTCACCCCTCCCATTGGTCGCGGCCGTAACAGGTTTACGCACGATGTTATTGCTAAACGCTCGATTTTAACAATTTCCAATACCGATAATTTATGTCTTCCTCGCGCGCTTGTATCGGCTCTAATTTTTAACGAGCGTGGAAATTTACGCACGGGAGAGTTACACGCGAAATGGAATGCGGTGAGAAGACAAAACTCGGTGTTACAAGCGCGAGTTTGCGTTGCAACTTACGAGGAATGCCGGTGTCACGATTCCGGAGGAAGGAGTTTGATCGTCAGATAATGAAATTCGAGATGCGCGAATATCTACATCGACAGCGAATTAATAGACACCGAACCGCGTAGCTCGATCCCAGAGACTCATTTTACGTTACTGCGGACCACAGGAAATTCGTATCGCGATACGAATCACGTTTACGGAAAAGATCGTTACGGGGATTATGTCTCTGATCCGTGTGTGTTGAAGACTCGGAGGTTTCCGATTTGGTCATCCGACAATATACGTAGGCGAGGAATGCGAGGAGTTATCGGATTATCACCGGGATATAATTTCGATTCAGTCCGAGGGGGTTTGTGCGATGTAAAGTACTTCCTCCCCGCGATCTCTTGTCATCCTTAATTACCCTATCGCGTGCGGGGCAAATTATTATTTGCGTTATTGTCCCTAAGTTGCTGCGAACATTTTCTCAGATTGGCGTGGTACTCGCGAGCTAACGAACGCGAATTCGAAGGTCCATGGATATCATGCGATTACGAAGCCATCGAGAAGGAGATTTAGTGACAGGGTTAGTGAGATTTGGCAATATAACCAGTCGCTCCTTTACGAACCCGGTACGCGACAGGGGGTTCTATTTACGGAATACAGCAATACATTCTACAATTAAGCAAGAAGTCTAGCGGAGGGCCGAGCGAGTGTGTCGATAACGTTGCTAAAGAGTCGTTACATCCTCGAGGTAATGAGGAAGTATAAGGAATTGTTCTTGCAAAGATAACATTGCACTCAATTCCGTTTACGCTCGGTTGCTAAATTTAATGCTTGAATTCTGTTGGCGTAAATTGGTCAACGGTGCAAATTTACTGAATACCGCCGATTGGGTCAAAACACAAGAACGATTAATGAGTTTGCTCACTAGCCCTCAACATGAAATAACCGTATATTTGCCTGTAACCGACGAGGTGATATTTTCGTTTCGACTTCGAGAAGAGGCTGTTCGATACACTAACTATAATAATTTACGCCGAACACCGCTCGCGATGATTCATTCACTGTTTCGGTTTTTCGTCTCATCTCGGTCAATTCGGCGTAATTTCCGAAAAAAACACGGACGAGTGGGAAAATGATTCTCGATGATCTCCATCGACGTGTCCGTGAACACTTCGTCTCAAACACTCGGCGCGAATAACAAAAAACACAGTCACACTAGTGAGCGAAAGAACGACATTGTACATCGAGCTACTCGGCACCGTAAACCATAAATCTCGATCTTGAGAATTAAAATTAATTGCATGTTTTTTACTTGGATTTCCCCGTCAATCACAGTTGGGCGAAGACGATACGATTAAATCATTACGGACAGAAAAAAACCTCGATCCACAAAACGAGATACATATTTTTTCGAAAAAATTTTTGGGGGGTCCTTGAGCCGGAATTTTTTTTAAAAAAAGACGGGTATACGGTGAAAAGGGGCGAAGCAAGGTTTGAAACGGGAGGGGGAAAAGTTTCTTTCGTTTAAAGGCAAAAAATTTTTTGACTGGAAGGAAGTAAATAAGGCGCATGCGCCGGGGGGGGGGGTTTTTGCTTTGCATACTTTTTCGCGGACCCTAGGATTTTTCCCGGGGTTTTGGGAGCAGCATCCCAAACAGAAAGGGGGCCCCTAGACGAAAGAAGGGTTTAGGGACGGGACGGAAAGTTTTTTTCTCCCCAAAAAAAATTTTAATTACGTTTTAAATTTTGGGAAATCACGCGTTTTTAAAATTTTGGGCCTTGGTCATAGCCCAGCGGGGGCCCTGCCACGCAGAGACGCCTTTTGCTCGTCTAATTTAGCCGATTCAAACGGGGGGGGAAAGGGTTTAAGGGGGCTCAGCACGCGTTGGAGACTTTTTAAAAAACAATTAGCCCCATTAACACGATCCCCCAGCGCAGGTAGAAATTGTAAACCCCCTCTAGAACGTTCTGGGAGGTTTTTTTTTAAAATAAAACGAAAATTTTAAATGATCGCCCGGGGGGGAGTAAAAAGATAAAAAGGGGTTCGAAAAATTTTATTTTAAAGCTTATGTGCGCTTTTTGGGCCATTTTTTACAATGCGCCCCTAAAACGAGCGCGCGAAGGGTTCCCCCAGAGTTCAAAAAAGTCGAGAGCGGGCTTATCCATGTACGTTTTCCAAAAAATTTAATTTCCCAAAATTTTTTTTTAAAAATAAAAATTTGGGTTTTCCCTTCGAGAATTTTTTAAGTAATTCAAAATAACCGTCGTTGAGGATGTTAAAAGGGGTTTAATTTACGGGGGGATCGTTAACGGACAAGGGGCCCCGACTTTTTTAAAACCCTTTTTTGAAAAATTTTTGGAAAAAAAATTATGACCTTGCTGGAGCTCTTAAAAGAACGATACGTAAAACGGGTGAAATTAAAAACAAATCAGTGCGGGGGGAATATTTAAAAGCCATTTTTAAAAAGGGAAAAAAAGGATCGCCTTTTGGGGAAATTTGCTGAGGGGGCCCATAATATTCGCGCTTTAAAAAGGTTAAATTGAAAACCCCCAAAAAGGGGGTGCTTGTTATTCATTTTTAAACGTCTAAAAATTTGAGCAATTACGTCGCGTGAGTGGCAAGGGTTCGTTGGGGGCTCCCAAAATTTCCCAATTTGGGTTTAAATTTCCTTTTTTCACATCGCAAATCAATTCTGGAAGAATCCGCGGGGGAAAAAGTTTTATCCGCCCCTTCGTCCGACCCCGATCGCAATCGCGTTCTAATTTTGGGGGGGAAATTGACAAGCGTCGGGGGGGAAAATGCAATTTTTCGGGCGAGCATTTAATTTTTTTTTCAAGGAATTTTTTAAAAAATCCCAAAACAGCCAGCAAAAAGGGGAAAAGCCCTAGCGGGGGAATTTTTCCTCAACTTTTTGCGTAGTTAAAAAACACTTTGGGGAAACCCAAACCCCTTTTTGGCATTGCAGAACGTGAAAATTTTAAAAATAATACGTTATTTTCCCTTACCCAGAATGAGAGAAAAAAAGGGGGGTTAAAAAAAAAAAAACGCGGGCGCGCGTCGGGGCCATGACCCCGTCGGGCCCATCGCGGAGGGGGGGGTCGCCGTCGCGACTCACGCGGGTCGGGAAGCGATACGGGGGGGTTGCTCTGAGGGGGATCTTTTTTTTATACGATGCGGGAAAGGGGCTCGCGGGGAAAACCCCCTGCCTGTTGGACTCAGGGTCACAGGTAAAATTTGTGACAACCAAATAGTAAAGGTTGGGTTAAAACCGAAATCCGTAAATTTCCGGGTCAGGCTATACGGTGACACATCTTTTTCGAACAAAAAACGTAACATCAAACTCCCAATCGCGATTTTCATTCGGGTTTGAGATGAGTGCATCGGGGGGGACGAATCAAAGGGACAAGCTTCCTTTAAACACTTTTAAAGAAAAAAATTAAAACCCCCCCTTCACGTTTTTTGGGGCACCCGCTTTAAACGTGTTTCCGGACGTCGCCCTTGTTATAGGCGCCGATCTATTTTTTTTGGGGGGGAATTGGGGGGGGTTTTAAAAAGGGGGGCCGGGGGATTCGGGGGGGTAAATTTTTACCCCAAAAAAGGAAAAAACGAGGGGGGGGAAATTGGGGGGGAAAAACCCCTTTTTCTAAACAAGGTGTCAAACAATAAAAGGGCAGATCCCTCGTGCCCCCCCAAAAAAAAAAGATTTTGCAAAGGCTGGGGGACCCCGCGCGAAATGAAATAAAGTTTTTTCCCGGTCTTAAAAAGGCGACTTAAAGGGGGAAAAAAAATTGAGGACTTATATGTTAAATTTTTTTACGCGAATATTTCCCTTTGGGCCCCCTTTTTGGACTCGCCCCCGCACATGGGGGTCATAGGGAACCTTTTATCCCCCTCATCAGGGGGTGTTTAAGGGGGGGGGCCCCGGAAGCAAATTTCCCGGGGGGTTTTTTTTGACGCATCGAAAAAAACCAGCCCCGGGAATTTAAAAATGCCCCCTTGAATAGGCCCTTTGGGGGTTTTCGGGGGGGTTTTAATATCAATTACGCCGACTTTTGCGTACGTTTTTATGCAGACATAGAAAATGTATCGACAATACTTATCCATGGTCACGCTAATCTGCACGAATATTGTGGGCGAGAACTCGAATTCCCCGGCCCGGAAACTTACGAGTTTTACCGTTTACTTACGGAAAAAGTTGGGCCCCTTTTTTTCTCGCAACGGTGTTTCCCAAAATTTGGCAAAAAAAACCCCCCTTTTTTTTTTCCCCGGGGGGGGCGAAATGCGTTTTGGGGGTTTTTTATGTAGGGGTTTTATCGGGGGGGCGCCAATTTTTTGGTCCGAACGGGGGTTTTTTCGGACGAGGGGGGTCCCCTTTATTAAAGCGGGGCCCCTTGGGCTGGGGCAAATGGTCATGAATTGCCAAGAACTTTTAAGGGCATTAGGACACAACGTTTGCGGGGTTTTAGGCTGAATCAGCTCAAAAATTTGGGATGCATGGGCCCTTTCCCCCGAGGGGTTTGCTTCGGAAAAATTTTGGGGCCCGCACCCCCGAGTACATAACGAAACGGACGATTTGTGGGGAAACGCGAGTTTTTTCGCCCCCTTTTGGGTTTTTTGGGGGCCCCTGCAGTTGTGGCAAAAATGATAGCAAGTGTGGCAGCAAAAAGGGGTGGGCGAGCGTTGCCGCGGATTTGATCTCGATGGGGGAACTTTAAAGAAAAAATTGACGCCCCTTTGAAAAATTTGGGGTGCCGCTTTTTTGGTGGATTTCGAAGGAAAAACCAAAAATCACGGGGACACGGCTTTTGTAAACCGCGAGCGAGCTGCATAGGGCGTCGTAACATAAGAACGCGCGATTCCGGATACCCCGGGGGGCCCTTTTTTTTCTAAATCACGAATACCCAATTAGAGCAGTTTTTGTTACCGCGATAGAATTAAAGCCGCGTTATTGCTATCACTTTAAAACGAGAAAAAATTTCCGGGTCGATTGATTTTTCGAAATTTGAATAATTTTTTTTGGGCGGATTCCCCCCAAAAATTTTTTTTTTAAGGATTTTGTCGCCGTCGCGTAAATGGAAAAAATTTTGTTGGGGCCCAACGGCGGGAAATTCAGGGGCCCTTTCCCGGGGGTCGAGTTGGCGGCACGTGCCGTCCGTCACAATCCCCCGGAATATTTTTGGCGGCGCGACCCGGGGGCTTTTAAAAAAAAACGACAATTTGGGGGGAAAAAACCTGCACCCGCATTTAAAAGGGGGAACATTGGCCCCGGGCAAATTTTTGTGTCACTTGTCGGGCAGTTACCGGAACAAAAAAAAAAGGGAACGCAGCGGGGGTACCATACAAAATCGATCGTCTAAATTTTTTGGACAAACATGCCCCTTTTTGCAGGGGGGTTTCGAATCACGCTTACGCCTGAGAATAGCGCGTTCGCTACGATCAAAATTTAAAAAAAGTTTTTTTTTCCCCCCAAATAACAGCAGTCTGCGATCGCGGGGAATTCGTACAGAGACTGCTTTTTAAAAAAAAGCATAAAAAATTGGGCCCAGGGGGCGGAGCGTTTTTTTGGGGGGAAAATTTGCATTCTGTATTTACTCCGTTTATGGATGAAAAAGGGTCATAAGTTGGGGGGGCCCCCTAAGCAATGCCCCCCCTTTTTTTTCCCCCACGCGCGGCACCCCTGTATTGGCCCAAAAAGGGGGGCGATTGACGACCTTGATCATACAGCGAAGCATGTAAAAAAAATTTTATTCAGGGGCCCCAGGCCACAATGCATGCGATGCGTCGACGATTTTTGGGCCCCCCTTTTGGGGGGGCGTTGGCTGTTTTGAAAACAAAATTTTAAAAAATTTTTTAACCCGCTTCAAGTGTAGCCCCGGGGTTTTCCAAGATTAAAAACAGATTTTTTCCCCCCAAAACCCCCACGGCTTTGGACCGTTCAGGGAAGCGCGTGAAGCCGGGGGCCCTATCTTAAAAAAAGGGGAAGAGACGTATGCCAAAAACACAAGGCATTTTAAACCGGGGGCGTTTGTTTTTTGACCAGGGCCGTACCCTCGAAATTGAACCCATTTAAATCGGAAGCGTTCCTTGGCGCCCCCTTTTAAAACCCTTATATAGTAAAAGGGGAAACCCGGGTGCGTATTTCAGATAAGGCACTATTTTTCGGCCGGGGGAAACCAAAAAAAGGGCGTATGATTTAAAACCAAAAACCCCAGCTTGCAAAAGCGGCGTTTTATGCGTGGGAAGAAAACAATTGGGATTTTTTAAAACCCCACGCTCCCCCCAAAAACGGGGGGGTGGGGGGGCGGGGGCCCCCAAAAAAGGCGAAATTTACATTTTAACCCAATAAAAAGGGAACGCAAAAACCCCTTGAAGAGATCAAAAGGTTGCGAATAGAAGCGGTTTTAAAAAAGGGGAAACCCCCGACGCCGTTAAGGGGAGGATCCAAACGAAACTGCATTGGGGTTTTTCCGGGACATTCTTTATTGGGGCAGCGTAAACATTTCCCAAATTTCAATTTAGGGGGGAAAAACCGACCCGACTATTTGCAGGGGAACGCGTAAAAAAGCTTGGAAAAATTTTTTGGGAAAATTTTTGGGGGCCGAAAATCTACACACTCTAATCGGGGCGACAAAAAAAAAAACTAGAAAAGGGGCCAGCAATTAAAAACGGTCAGCTCCCCCGGGACAGAAACCCCGGGTTTGGGGGCGCAGTGGTTAAAAAAGGAGGGGCAACAATTATGGGGGCCGACGGTTCGCGGGAGGGGCCACTTTAAAGGGGCCGAAAAAGGGGAAATTTAAAAAGGCCCAAAAGAAGCTGCACCTTCCGATAAAACGGGGCATCTGCCATTAAACGCGTGTTACATATTTTAAAATTTTAATCATGATTTATTTTTCAATTTTGATTTGAGTAGACGACGCGAGTTAATGAAGATAAAAATTTTTTGAGGGCAATTGACGAGACAAATTTGTTTATTGTAAATTATGATTTTGGGTGTGTCATTTCAAGGGTTTTTTTATGTTTTTTATTTTTTTTCTTTATTTTCAATTAGGACACCCCCATGGCATGAGAATAAAAATTTTTGTGGTTTTTGGCATGCCCCCTTTTTGGGGGGGGGGGATTTTGAACAGAAAAAATTTTTAAATTTTGCCGAACCCCGCTCGCGATGAATCACGTTTTGTTTTTTCTCATCTCGGTCAATTTGGGGTATTTTCCCCCAAAAAACCGGGGGAGTGGGAAAAAGGGGCCCATGACCCATCGACGTGTCCGTGAAAAACACTTCGTCTCAAACTCGCGCGAATAAAAAAAAAACAGCACAAAGGCGAGCGAAAAAAAAGACTTTTAAAACATTATCGGGCCCTTTAAAAATAAATTCGTCTTGAGAATTAAAAATTTAAATTTCAGGGGTTTTCGTGGGTTTCCCCGTCACCACAGTTGGGGGAGAGAAAAGATTAAAACATTACGGGGGGCAATAATCGCATCAACTACGAGATAAAAATTTTTTTGTACAGAGGCGATCGTAACCCCTTTTTCCCCTTACTAATGTTTTTAAAAAGCGGTTACAGACGGCTCAAGGCGATTATAAGATGATTTTTTAAAAAATTGACAAAGTGTTTTTTTTTCGACACGGATTCCGGTTTTTTGTAAGTCGCGGTGATCCGCGGAAAAGAAAACCCCTAGGGGAATTTTTTTGGGGGGCATGAGGATTAAAATTTTTAGCTCGGGCAAAGTAGTTAATTGTCCCTTTTTACCGGTGGGGGGAAATTTTAAAGCATATGGGTTCCCCCCCAACCCCCCAAAAGGGTCAACGCGAATTTTGCAAAGAAAGGGGATAAACCTTGAATATCGAAAAAATCGGTTTTTTTTTAAATTTAAAAGTTTTAGAAATATTGCTGCAAAAAAAAAAAAAAAGAAGAAGAAGAGGAACGAAAAGAAGGGGCGGAAAAAGGGGGCAATTTAAAAGGCAATTTTGGGGCTCAATTTAAATTTTTTTTAAAA
>NW_028189575.1:0-18643 GCF_048542155.1 Nylanderia fulva
AAACGGCTCAAAATTTGGAAAAATTACAAAACATGTGTTCGATTGTTTCAAGGGACTACTTTTTTAAGGAGGTCGGAGAAGTCGCTAAGTTCGTGTTAAAAACTATATTTTTAAAATCTTACAAAAAATAATGATATCTAAAAATTGCGCTACATAAAAATAAAAATTTTTAAATATATTAATATAAATTAAACAACAATTTAACAATTGTAATTAAATTAAACAACAATTTAAGTTTTAATTGTAATTTTAATTGAAATTTAGCAAGTGCTAAATTTTTTAAATAAATCTTTTAATTGTTTTGTCGCAAGTTTTAATATCATTAAGTTTTAATATTGTAATTTTTTAAATATTATTATTTTTGTAGGAAATTAAAACAACTATTTTGTGCAACATTTTTAAATTAAAATATTTTTATAAATTTTTATTTTTGCTTAGTGCAATTTTTAGATATTACTTTTTGTAAGATTTTAAAGATATAGTTTTTAACGCAAATTTAACACCTTTTTTACTTTTTTGACTTTTTAAAAAAAAATAGTATTTTTTAAGAGTTTTCTTTACACTAACTGATTTCTTTTATTATTCTGAAAAAAAATATGAAGATAAGATTGTCGAAAAATAAATATTTTACAAGATATTTTATATTTATGTCAAAATACTGCAACTTTCAAGCTTTATAATTCAAAATATTTTTAATAAAAAAATAATTTATTATAGTATTTTCAAAAGCTTTTAAGACAAGCTATAAAAATATGCAATAAAAAATAGAGGGTCCCATTTAAAATTTTAAAGTTAGGGAACTAATCTCCTTTGTACTCCTTGGAGAGCCCCTTTGAGCGACTTCTCCAATCTCCTTAAAAAAGTAGCCTTTGAAATGATCGAACACGTGTTTTGTGATTTTTCTAAATTTTGAGCCGTTTCCTTTCTTACTTTTATATATATATATACGTGCGAATTGTCACACTCGGCTTCGCCTCGTGCGCCAAACTTTTGCACTCTCGGCCGATTCACGATCCGTACATTAGTAAGAAATTTCAATAAATAGAAATCGATCGAACACGAAATACCCATGTGTGTATCGAAAAGGTTAAAAATATGTTACAATTCTTGAAAAGGAAAATGCTTTTTTTTATCGAACAGTGTAATTTGACTTAGTTACATTTGTAAAAAATAAAATATTTCCTACAGATGGAATCACGTAAACGAAAAAGTAATTTTGAAATTTGTAACCAACAACGACGTCGGCGTGCCGTTGAAATCTTTCGACAGTGGGAAGATAAATTTGAGTCCATTAATGAATCCATTGAACCCACTAATGCATCTATTAATCCATCGATTGAATCTACTGATTTATCGACTGAACTTGCGAATACACCAACAGATTTGCTTCTTACGCAAAATTTGGTTTTCAACTCATTACCAGAAAACATTAAAATAAATGCAAATAATTCGCCTGATACTAAAACCTCGTCCGATGAAGGCTATATTTTTACGCAAGATAAAAATAATTTTTTTTCAATGGACACTTATCCAAGCAGCGACGACAATATTGATATTGATCGAAACGTAACTTCCATTGTTGAAGTTCCTGTGATAGATGAAGCATCGGTGGACAGTTCTCAGAATATGGATTATATGAAAGCAAAACTGGGAGAATGGGCTGTTACTGAAAAAATTTCGCATAACAGCTTGAAAAAATTGCTTACCGTATTAAAATCAGTCCCAAGCTTATCCACAGTATTACCATGCGACTCTCGTACTTTATTGCAGACTGCAAAACAGACCGATATTCGAGAGGTCTTTCCTGGAGAGTATCACCATTTTGGGCTTGCTTCGAGTATTCGGGACTCTTGTAATAGAATTGAAAATTTCACTATTGACGAAATAGCTATTGCTATAAACATTGATGGAGTCCCCTTGTTTAATTCTTCTACGGCAGCGCTTTGGCCTATTTTGGGAAATATTATACCCTACAAAGAAGTTTTTATGATTGGAGTATATTACGGACACCAAAAACCTCAAGATGCTAACATTTATTTAGACCAATTTGTTCAAGAAGCTAATGAGTTATGCAAAAATGGCATTATTATTGGAGAAAAACTGTACAAATTTTCGATTCAATTTATCATTTGCGATGCTCCTGCAAAATCGTTTATTTTATGCGTAAAAGGTTTTTCCGGATTTAATAGTTGTACGAAATGTATAACAAAAGGAAAAACAAAAAAAAATCGCAGGTGTTTTCCCAAATTAAATGCCGAAAGACGAACAGATCGGGATTTTTTAGACTATCGTGATAAGAAATATCACGAAAAGAGAACGATTCTCGATTCTATACCAGGACTGGGATTGGTATCTAATGTATAGGCGTCTGATGGGCGTGAGAGAGAGAAATAGAATGTTTCTCTCACCGTTTCGATTAGGATATCGTGTTTCAAGGGATAGGCCAAAGGTTTAATTTATTCCAACGTTAAATGATAGTATGTATATGTATAATGTGCAATTGTGAATATTACACGTCTTCACGTCGACAATTCTTCAGAGTCGTATCTTGCCGTTTTCGCCGTCGTTCGATGTTTCGAGGAAGAGAGATATGATCTGTTCTGTTCGGTTCTCTATTGTCTGTCGATTCCCAAAAAGTCGGCATATTTATACCCGGTGTTAAAACCTTCCCTACCCGAAACATCGGACCAATCAGAATTACCTTTGTTCATCGCGCAGAGATGTGTTTTCGGTTTTCTCGACAAACAAAGGATCGCTTAGAACGCTTTCAATAATAAATATTACAAATAAATAAGTACCCGGCACGAGGTCGACAAACAAAACACGTAAATCAGCTAATCTCATCGTCGGTTAACGTCTTTATAAAAAATGCCTACAGCTCGGCCATCCTGACTTTTTGACCGTCCCGGTCAACGTTATTACCAAAATTACAATACGCAATAAATAAAATTCCTTTACCAAATAATATATAATCATGCTCGAATATACGGGTGCATTTGATCCGTCGCAAATTATATCACATCTCGTTTTTTCTTTTTCGCTCCGTCAATATTTATCTGAGGTTTATCTCGCGTCGAGGTCGCGCTACGGATAATCGCTCACCTTAATTGGATCGCGTAATAGATCGCTC
Source organism: Nylanderia fulva (assembly GCF_048542155.1). NCBI lineage: Eukaryota > Metazoa > Arthropoda > Insecta > Hymenoptera > Formicidae > Nylanderia > Nylanderia fulva. Next base: position 3,131 of record NW_028189575.1, read on the forward strand.
GCATCACCTCGCTGGTCAATTTTTTTTCACCATCGGAATTATCATTCTATTATATTTTCCACCTGTCCGTTTGCCCTCGGCGTGCCCACAGCAATTGATACGTGCTCTATAGCACCGGATCCCAAATATCTCTCAAATATGTCAGATTTGACACAAGTTCCTCTGTTCGAAATTGAACGTCTCGATTTACCATACGCGCAGAAATATTTAAAGAGATACTCTACCGATTCCTCCGATGCTGTTGACTTACGCGGGTAGAGCCGGATAAATTTAGCGAACACGTCGATGACGACAAACAGGTGACGCCCAAACTTGAAAACAGAGTTTTTTCGAATAAAATCGTACAATGATTTTGCCACCAATAAAAATCTCGGCATAGATCGATGAAAATGACTCGCGAGTCCGACGAACCTATGTACGTCCCTGATGTTACATGGCACCGGATCATTCAACGCAGACTCTATACTCTCATCGCTCGGTCGTTCGTGTTTTAATGCGATAACCCTCTCGAGATCCGGCGCGCACTTCTCCGCTCGAAGACTACTCAGACCATGAGATTCGTAGACCTCGCAGATCTTTTCGGTGGTATCTTCATCAACCGCCGGATTAATTTTCACTTTTTCGCTCGAACATACCACATTGTCGTCGCATTCAATATGCATCATTTGACTAACGCGCGCTTCTTCCGCGTTTGTAATTTCAAAATCTCGCCCTAATGTTACACGCAGCGACGGGCAATTCAAGAAATCCCTACCGAGCAAAACGCTATACGCCATCGTATTAGGAGGCACCGTATAAAATTTCATTTTCAAGCGCACGCCTTTTACCTCCAAATCGGCGTGAGCGATACCGTCAATATTTAACTGCGAGCCGTTAATTCCGCAAAACTGATCGATGCTCTCACCGGCGAGCAGACGTGAGTCGCCCCGAATTATCTCGCTTTTAATCAAACTAATTGGAGAACCCGAGTCTATTATTGCATCCACCACGTAATTATTGAACCCGTTATTCTCGTTTTCCATTATAATTTTTACGGTAATCGTATAAGGTTTTAACAACGCGACAGGTTGTACGACGTTCATCGACGCAGTTTGCGCACCATTGTTCAGCGTTTCCGACGCCGCGGACCGACTTCGCTTCGGACACTCCCTAGCCAAATGATCCGGAGATTCGCACACATAACACACTCGCTTTGCCTGTGGTCGCACGCACTGATCCGCAGTATGTCCTGCTCCGCGACACCTGTAGCACCTCGTCGAGTCTCCCCGTGTCGATGTCTCCGCTCTTCCTCCGCTAGTTGTCCTCGCTCCGTCTCCCCTCGGTCGGACGTCTGGTCTCTCTGAATGTACTCGAACCACCTTTTCGAACGCCTTCAATAATTCTCTTCTAGATTGGAAGTTCATCAGGCGCGCCTGGCTCTGCAGACGAGGATCGGTCACTCCCTCGATGATATAATCGAGGAGCTCGTCTTCCGCGATCGGTATGCGATTCGCGAGAATCACCTTCTCGTGATAATAATCACAGAACTGCTCGTCTCTCTTCCACACGCGAGCCTCAAATTCTCTCCTCAGCGTCAATTTTCCTGGTCGCAGATCGAACATTGACTCCATCTCTCGCAGAAGGTCCTCCAGGTCCAGTGTCACATGCTCGGCCCTTGAGTGAAACCAAGACAACGCACGGCCTTTCAACCGAGAGCTAATTAACACTCTCGTCGAATTATCGTCCAGCTGATACGTGCGTCTCAATAACTCCAACTGCTGCTTCCACCTCCAGAAGGTGCTATCCGTTGCGTCAAATTCAGGCAGCAGCTCCTTAATTCCCCTCACACCGCCGAACGCAGAAATGACACTGCCGTTCGTTGTCGTCGGTGTGGAGGTTGCACTTCTCATTACTTCTATTTCTCGTTGAAGTAACTGCCGCTCTCTCTCCAAAATCTCTCGTTCTCGACGCAGTAACAAGAGTTCCGCCTGCGTCGCGTCGTCGTGCTCTCTCCGTTCCGGCGTCGTCATCCTCACTCGGTCTCCTCGTCTCGGCGTATCGTCCACGGTCTCCATCTCCATGGCGTCACCCTGTTCACTGGGTGAACGCACACCTCCTGAAGCCGGGATGCCATCCGAATATCTCTCCTGCCTCCGTTGCTCGCTCAATCTCGCCCATACGCCTGAATCGTTGGCATTCAGGCGCTGGATGAGCTCGGCTTTCGACCCTCCCAAGGTCAGTCCTTTCTCGCGAAGAGCCTCCTTCATCTCAGCGATGGTGAAATCACTCGGCTGCATCGACTCCGCCACCGTCCCTCAGATCTGCTCGATCGGTTCCTCGGGCACTCCGCGATGTCCCCGACACTCGCGCAACCCAAAGATCACTATGCGTTGATCGTCTCAACCCGCGCGTCCCACACTCGACGCGTATCGCGAACTCCCGAATCGCCTCTCTCAGGCCGAATTCGCGAAACCGGGTGCAACGCCTCGATCCCACTTCTGATTTACTATAGGCGTCTGATGGGCGTGAGAGAGAGAAATAGAATGTTTCTCTCACCGTTTCGATTAGGATATCATGTTTCAAGGGATAGGCCAAAGGTTTAATTTATTCCAACGTTAAATGATAGTATGTATATGTATAATGTGCAATTGTGAATATTACACGTCTTCACGTCGACAATTCTTCAGAGTCGTATCTTGCCGTTTTCGCCGTCGTTCGATGTTTCGAGGAAGAGAGATATGATCTGTTCTGTTCGGTTCTCTATTGTCTGTCGATTCCCAAAAAGTCGGCATATTTATACCCGGTGTTAAAACCTTCCCTACCCGAAACATCGGACCAATCAGAATTACCTTTGTTCATCGCGCAGAGATGTGTTTTCGGTTTTCTCGACAAACAAAGGATCGCTTAGAACGCTTTCAATAATAAATATTACAAATAAATAAGTACCCGGCACGAGGTCGACAAACAAAACACGTAAATCAGCTAATCTCATCGTCGGTTAACGTCTTTATAAAAAATGCCTACAAATGTAACTTTAGATTACATGCATCTAATACTGTTAGGCGTCGTTAAAAAAATGATAACATTATGGATTCACGGCGAAAATACCTATAGACTCGGTCGTCTACAAATTCTTAAAATCTCGAAACGACTTGAAAGTGATATGAAACCATTTGTTTCAAAAGAATTCGGTCGAAGACCTCAAAGCTTGGAGTTTTTAAAGCTATGGAAAGCTACTGAATTTCAGCAATTCCTTCTTTATACGGGGCCAATTGTTTTAAGAAAGATCTTGCCAAAGGCAATGTACAATCACTTTATGACGCTTCATGTTTTAATTAGAATATTATGTGACGTGGAACGGCATCAGAATAAACTGAACTACGCAGAAAGTCTTGCTAAACATTTTATCAAGTCATTCGCTAAAATATACGGCGTGCATCATGTAACGCACAATGTTCATGGCATTATTCACCTCGTAGAAGATGCAAAGTTACATGGATCTATAGAGAAGTTTAGTGCATTTAAATTTGAGAATTTCATGCAGATACTGAAAAATATGATACGTAAACCAGAGAAACCACTGCAGCAAATAGCTCGGCGCTATGGAGAAATAAAAAGTGCATGTTTGAATTACAATAAAAGCACAAACGATGATTTAGAACTTGTTACAACTTCTCTTCATGTCAAAGGTCCTCTGCCTGAGAATTGCATTAATCCACAGTATAAAGTTATAAAATCATCAAATTTCACTATCAAGACTACTGGAAATACTGATAATTGCTGCATTCTGAAAAATGGTGACATATTTGAGATTCAAAATATAGCTTCCTGTCGTGAAACCCAAGAATTGATGATAATAGGCCGACAGCTTATTTCTAAGGAAGATTTTTTCAAGATTCCATGCTCATCATCATTGCTGGATATATATAAAGTTCAATATACACGCAGCGAGACATTATCTATACGACCACTCAGTGATGTTGTCAACAAATATGTAAAACTCCCACACAAATCAGGATTTGTCGTTTTCCCATTTTTACATACTGATAATTAAATTTTAAATACTGACTTATAAGCCAGTGCTGGGATTTACTTGCACATTTTGGCCAGATCTTGTGATTTACACCTATTTGCTTCTTACTCATCGCTCGCACGATATTGAGTCGGCGATAAGAAGACGTCTTCTTACATACGGACGTTCATGAAACGAAGTGTCACGTTTCTTACCCAGATAGCCACAGTAATTATTATGACAAACAAATCTACTAAAACAAAACATTTGTAATTATATCCTTTTTTCTAAACTATATTTTTATTGTTTTTATAGATGAGAATTGTAGCAGAACAGTTTTACGAGCAATGGCTAACATTGATTTGAAGATAGACACATTAATTGCTGAAATGAAATGCGTAATGTAACAAAATTGATGACGACAAAAACGACGGACAAAGAAATCGAAAATACTGGTCAAACTTTGAAGGCCTATCCTATATTAACGGAAGATGATTTAATAAAAGAAGAACGACGTTTATCGACTGACATACTTCATAAAAACAACTTAGTAAGTATATATATTTGTGTTGTGCATACTTTATTTTGTTAACATCACAAAAGTCTTGTATCATTTAGTTGAGCTCAGGATTAGGTAGGTTAATTAATTTTGTTAACTAAGTTAAGTTGAAAATTAATAGACCATAAATTAAATATGTTAACGTTAAAAGTCGAAACAAGAACTAACTCAGTTAAAAGTTAAGTTAAAAAATTAAAAATTAAAGTTAAAAAAGTTAACCCCTTAATTATATAAAATTATCTTTTTTGCATAATTATGTATTTAATTGGTACTTTTATTTAAAATATAATAAAAAATAGTTTTTTTATAATTTATAAAAAAAGAAATAATTTTTACAAATATGAAACAGGCGTTTCCGAGCCATACGCGGTTAGTGGTGCGTTAGTCTTGTAGAAATTTAAGATTTTTACGAGACTTAAATTACGTGCACAGAGGCACAAATATTACTTGGTTAATACCAAGATTTTTAAACGCGGTTCGTGATCTCATTACTTGTGAGATAAACACGATTAAACGAACGCGGAACCCTCTTTACCCCCCTATGAATTGATAGACGAGCCAAGAATTTATTTATTTAATTTGTGAAATAATTTTTCTTTATTTTTTTATATTAATTGGCAAATTATATTATTAATTATTAAAATATATTATTAAATATATATAAAAAATTAAAATATTTATAATTTATAAATAAATACATTATTAAAATATATAAGAAATACACGAAAAAGAAGATATAAAATACAAGAGAAAGATAGACCGCAAATAAATATTTTTATTAAAATTTATAAATACTTATTAAATAATAAATGTATAATTTCAAAGTTGCAGTTTGTCATTTTTTTTTCTTAAGCACTTTAATAATTCTTTATCTAATTACATATAAATTGACATACAAATATTTTTTATGCATTACAATCATCTATTTTTATATGACTTTAATATTAATAAATTATTTATTAACTATATAGTATAAACAAATTTAATAAAACGTTAAAATTAACTAAGTGTAAAGTTTTTGCATTTAAAATTAACTAATTGTAAGTAAAAAATTATTCACTTTTTAATTGTTAAATTTAACTAGTTACTACTGTTCCGGATATACTTAGGGAGTTGGTGGACTTTTATAAAATATAATAACAGAAATTTATTGTGAGAGAAACGTACTATCAACTTTACTCATTATGATCAAATCTTCACACATATATATATATATATTAACGCTTAAGGAATATAATAGATATTATATCCAATTAATAAGTCACCGTTAAATGTAGAAAACAGAATATCTGAACGGTATATAGAATTTCATTTAATTCAGTCAAACATAAATGTCTTAAAGATATGATAATTTCATGACGTCAAATAAAATATAAGGATTAGACATATATAAAACATGACATCAAATCAAACATAAATATTAAACATATATATATCAAGACGTCAAATCAAACATAAGTATTAAACTAATTTAAATCAAGACGTCAAACCAAACATAAGTATTAAACACATAAAAAAGCAAGGCGTCAAATCAAACAACAGTATTAAACATATATAAATCAAGACGTCAAATCAAACTTGAGAATTAAACATATATAAATCAAGACGTCAAGTCAAACATAAGTATTAAACACATATAAATCAAGACGTCAAGTCAAACATAAGTATTAAACACATATAAATCAAGACGTCAAGTCAAACATAAGTATTAAACACATATAAATCAAGACGTCAAATCAAAACATGAGTATTAAACACATATAAATCAAGACGTCAAGTCAAACATAAGTATTAAACATATATAAATCAAGACGTCAAATCAAAACATGAGTATTAAACACATATAAATCAAGACGTCAAGCCAAACATAAGTCTTGGTGAGATCAACAACCATAAGTGACGTTAGTATTTTATAAACATATAAAATTAGTACGTTAAACCAGACAAAAGGTATCGTAGCAGCGAATAGATTCAATACGTTAAATAGATGTGAATGACTTTAGTATCCTGGCTAGGCCAATCTTAATAGAATCCTGGCTAGGCCAGTCTTGAAAGAATCCTGGCTAGGCCAGTCTTAATAGAATCCTGGCTAGGCCAGTCTTAAAAGAATCCTGGCTAGGCCAGTCTTAATAGAATCCTGGCTAAGCCAGTCTTGAAAGAATCCTGGCTAGGCCAGTCTTAATAGAATCCTGGCTAGGCCAGTCTTAAAAGAATCCTGGCTAGGCCAGTCTTAATAGAATCCTGGCTAAGCCAGTCTTGAAAGAATCCTGGCTAGGCCAGTCTTAATAGAATTCTGGCTAGGCCAGTCTTGAAAGAATCCTGGCTAGGCCAGTCTTAATAGAATCCTGGCTAGGCCAGTCGTGAAAGAATCCTGGCTAGGCCAGTCTTAATAGAATCCTGGCTAGGCCAGTCTTGAAAGAATCCTGGCTAGGCCAGTCTTAATAGAATCCTGGCTAGGCCAGTCTTGAGAGACTTGTTACCTTGTCGAATCCTTTTAATTAAGAATACAAACGGCTCTTTTTCTTTCCTCATCAGGCGAACTCAAGGGAATTTGTCCTCCAAACCAAGAGATATGTCCCATCTCATGGTTAACCTTAAAAGGTTCCAAAGCGTCCAAGCTCGTAGTTTTCCAAAAGAATTATATATTCAAATCAATCTCTCCTCAATGTCTGAACCGAACGGAAACCTTTTGATCACTGAACTTAAGCGTCTCCACGGACAGTAGAGAATCGACCAACAAGGATTCCTAAGCAACGATTCACGTTTGTTTTTTTTTTCAAGAGAGGATCGCGAACAGAAGCCGACTCGGCTTAGCGGGACGACGAAGGAAGAGGCTAGCGCCTCAAGCGTTCGTCTTAGGCACTAACGGCCTCTCGTAGCGCCTCTTCTTCCGGCGCGCTACGCGTCACTCGCGGAGGCGAATAAGACGCGAGAATTCAAACGTCAGAGAGTTTCCCAAACATTACCGCCCGCCTTCGTTAACTCGGCTTAACGAACCAACAAAGGATCTTGGTGTATGGGCAATGGGCAGAGTTTGACGACGGGTCGTTTCAACATGGTAGTTTGAGTCTTTACCGTGACTACTCGAGTAAGGCCGTCTTTTCCGGGATGTGTGTCAACGATCCGACCTAGAGGCCATTTGGAAGGTGGATACCTTTCGTCGACTACTAGTACCATATCTCCGTTCTTCAAAGAGGGTGTCGGATGACTCCATTTAGAGGTGTCGTGAAACCGTTGAAGACATTCTTTAGACCATCGGGACCAGAAACTTTCCAGCATTTGTCGTAACAATTGCCATCTGGATAGGCGTGACAAATTAATGTGTTCAAGCGAAGGCTCTGGTAGAACTGTAGGTGCGTGTCCTAGGATGAAATGTCCAGGTGTTAATGCGGCTAAGTCTTCTGGATCGTCAGAAAGAGGAGACAAAGGTCTTGAGTTCAGAACCGCTTCGATCTGAGTTAAAAGTGTTGTCATTTCCTCGAAGGTAAGCAAGTGATTACCAAGGACTCTCTTTAAGTGGAACTTAACCGATTTCACGGCTGCTTCCCACTTGCCGCCAAAGTGAGGAGCACTAGGCGGGTTGAAATTCCATTGTGTTCCGTCTTGGGTGAGTAGGGAGGCCAATTGTTTATGTTCTTGAGATGCTTCAGAGAGTAATTTCTTTAGCTCCGTGTCAGCTCCTATCAAATTAGTACCGCAATCACTGAACAAGTTAACGCAGATTCCTCGTCGAGCAGTAAACCTTTTCTATGCTGCTATAAAGGCGTCAGCGGAATAATCTGAAACAAGTTCGAGGTGTGTTGCTGATGTGGCAAAACAAACGAATACGGCAATGTAAGCTTTGTACTGCCGCGCATTTTTTCCTCTCCAGGTCTTGATGAGAAGGGGGCCAGCGTAGTCAATTCCGGTGTTGATGAATGGGCGTGAAGTCGGTGTTACTCGTTCAGGCGGAAGCTGTCCCATGAGCTGTTGCGCTCTCTTTTGTCTGTATCTTGTGCAAATGACGCAACGCAGGATAAAATTTTTTCCGGCAACCGACCTCCAATGATCCAGTAAGAATCTCGCAGGAGGGTTAACGTTACTTGTGTACCTCCGTGGCAAGTTCTCAGATGAGCATCTTGGATAATGAGCTCCGTTAATGGCGATTGCTTTGGGAGGATTAGAAGATGTTTCCTTTCTGGAGGTAACGTTGAATTCTGAAGCCGACCACCCGTTCTTAAGAGCCCGGATGCGTCAATGTATGAAGTCAATTTGGTGAGTGGGTTCGACTTAGGAAGGAACTCTCCTCGTGATAAAAGCTTGATTTCATGAGCGAAGTGTTGCCGTTGAATGCTGTTGATCCAATAGAGTTTAGCGGACTCTAATTCAGTCGTGCTGAGGAGTTCTCTTGGACTAATTTTGATCCGTTTAAATCGTTCAACTGCTCTCTGACACACAGCCGTAATGCGTAAGAGCTTATTGAGATTGGAATATCTTGTTAACAAATCCCATGGGGGTTGCGGTTCAATGGTTATGAGTGAATAAACTTTGGTGGGTCTTTCTTCAAGATTATCCGAGGTAGCAGTTGAAGGGAAGCAATCTGGCCAACAATCAATCGATTGTGAAAGCCAACATGGTCCTTTCCACCAGATGGTTTGGGACGCGAGTTTTGATGGCGACAAACCTCTGGTGGCGAAATCAGCTGGGTTCTCCTTGCCGGGAACGAATTTCCACTTAGCTTGAGGTAGTGTTTCTTGTATTTGAACTACACGATTTTGAATAAAATCTTTCCATCGGGATGGATGGTTCTGAATCCAGGTTAGAGTGATGGATGAGTCCGTCCACAAGTAAATAGGAACGTCCTTCAAGTTGAGAACATCACGGACGTGCGTGGTTAGTTTGGTGAGAAGTACTGCTCCTGATAGTTCAAATCTGGGAATGGTAAGACGCTTCAAAGGCGCTACCTTCGTTTTAGTGGCAATTAGGCAAACGTTAATCTGGTCTTCAAGGTTCACGGTTCGGAGGTAGATTACTGCTGCGAAAGCTTGATTAGATGCATCGCAAAATCCGTGTAATTGAACTTGATTATCCGATTTGATGCCAAGCCAACGAGGAATATTGATGAATTTGAGGTCTTCTAATTCCTCAACGAAAGTTATCCACTGATTTGCCAAAGTGCTTGGTAACAACGCATCCCAATCGAGTTTGTTGATCCACAATTCTTGAATAAGTATTTTGGCTTTGATGATTACAGGTGAGAGTAGTCCAAGCGGATCGAAGAGCTTAGCAATCGTGGATAATATCGTTCGTTTGGTGATAGTGGCCGTAGAAGGTCGATCTAGACTAAATTGAAAGTAGTCGGCAGTAGGCTTCCACTGTAGACCAAGTACTGCTACACAGGAGTCCAAATCAAAAGGTATTGGATCCGGATTTCTCAACCGTTCTGGTGGTAGATGATGGAGTACATGAGCGTGATTACTAGACCACTTTTGTAGCGGGAAGCCGCCCGCCTTGCACAACTGGTTAAGTTGATTGATGATTTCATGGACCTCACCAATTGATTCTGCTCCTCCGAAAATGTCGTCGATATATCGTCCGTGTTTTAGGCAAGGAACTGCTGATGGAAAATTGGTTCCCTCATCTTCAATAAGCTGAGTAATGGTACGAAGCGCTAAATAAGGCGCGCAAGCCAATCCATAAGTAACAGTGGTGAGCTCAAAAGAGTTGACATCCTTGTCTGAATTCGACCATCGGATGCGTTGAAATCTCCAATCGTCGGGGTGTACTTGGATTTGCCTATACATCTTTTCTATATCAGCAGAAAAGACGTATTGGAATTGCCGAAACCAAATAAGAACGTTGAATAAATCCACTTGAAGCTTTGGGCCTGTATGCAATATCTCATTTAGAGAAATTCCGGATGTTGTACGACTTGATCCATTGAACACGACTCGTAGTTTCGTAGTTGTACTACTCTCCCTCCACACTCCATGATGAGGAAGATAAAAATTGGGAGGTAAAAGTTCTTCATTTACATCGGTTATTAATTTCATATGCTGGAGGTCTTCATATTCCCTCATAAATTTGAAATAGGCTTCCGCATATTTTGCGTTCACTTGAAACCGATTTCGCAGAGAATCCATCATTCTTGAAGCTCGATTATAAGAGTTTCCTAAACGTTGAGGAGGCTTCTTGAAGGGCAGACGCACCACATACCGTCCTTGATCGTTCCGAGAGTGGGTATCTTTAAAGTGTTGCTCACATTGTTGATCTTCCGGGGAGATGAAGGATTCTTGGCGTGCACCAATTTCTTCAAGTTGCCAAAAACGATGGAGAAGGTCATATAAGCGGGAATCCATTGAAATATGGTAACTTCGCATAGAACGATTCGTCGATTCCGATGAAGCGGGGCCGGAGAGGATCCAACCAAACGAGGTTAATTGTGCAATAGGCGTATTCGGCGGACCTTTGATTAAACCGTCCTTAATGATCTGAGGGTAACAATTGGAACCGATGATTAGATCAATCGAACTGGGAATTCCATATTGAAAATCGGCTAAAGGCAATCCATCCAGATGTGACCAGGATTCTCCGGAGACTTTACTTGACGGGATCGAACTCGTTAAGCTAGGGAGAATATGCGCTGATATGTGGAATTCTTCTGATGATTCATGGAGAGAAATAATCTTGAAAAAAGTGATGCCACGAGTCTTGTTAGTAGAATGTTCCCCGACACCTATCAGGGAAATACTTGATTTGGAGCGAGGAAGCTTGAGAGCTTGGACAATTTTTTCCGAAATGATGTTGATCTCCGATCCCTGATCTATAAGGGCTTTGATCTTCATGATACGTCCATTTTCGTTGGCAATTAACATTTGAGCGGTGGCGAGAAGAGTGCACATAGACGCCTGATTAGCATGTACAGCGGCATGCAATACTTGCGAGGGAGTGGTCTTGCCTGAAGTTTCGGTGGATGGTTTAACCAATGGGTGTTTAAATTGACTTTCCATCTTGGGAGGTGTTTTTTGGTGAATCGTAGTGTGGTGCTTCTTACCACACTTAAGACATCGTCGAGTTGATTGACATTTTGAAACTCGATGTTTCCCCAAACAATTGTAACATAATCCTAGCTTTGTGATTAGAGAGTGTCGTTGCTGCGTAGTTTGAGAGGTATATTGAGGGCAAACGCTCAAGAAATGTTTGGCAGAGCACACGATACATGAGGAGAATTGTGAGCCATTAATTTTCTTTTGAATCTGATGATAGGCCTTAACTGCTTGCGATGGGATTTTCTTTTTTATTGGCAAGTTTTGCGAATTTTCAAAGGCCTGCAAAGAGAGAAGGCGAGTAACAAGAAACTCACACAGATGTTTCCAAGTCGGAGGTTCTTTTGTGGAACCGAGATGATGCTCCCAGACTTTAACGGATTCGGCATCCAGCCTTTGAACGGTTAGGAACACTAGAAAATCATCCCAGTGTTCAACTGGGCGTTGTAGCGTCTCTAGTGAGCGATAAATTTGCATGATGTTGGTGTAAAGACGCTCGAGCTCACTGGAGGATTCCTTCGCGATCTTCTTGAGGGAGAGCAACGATTGAATTGCTGAATTTACAAGTAGTCGTTTGTTTTCATAAAACGAGATCAGATCGGTCCAAGCCTTTTGGAAATTATCCGCAGTAAGAGCCGTGTTCTTGAGGAGATAAGCTGCAGTGCCAGTCAGACTGGCTTTTAAATATTGCAACTTTTCGACCGGACTTAGGCTTATATTTCCAATAATGATGGAAGAAAATAGATCTTTGAAGGACATCCATTCGGAAGCATTTCCACTGAATTTCGGCAGGTCGATTCGAGGGAGTCTTGTGTGATGAGAAACAGCCAGTTGGTTAGATACAGGTTGAGAGAGAGATTGAGTTGAAGATGTCCTTGGAATAGTAAAATCCGAGTCGTGATGAGCGTTCATCTTGTCCAGAGAGTCCAGATATTGCTCATACGTTCGAGCATAGCAATCCTCTTCAAAATAAGTGTGATTTCGAATCAACTCGTTGTCTTCTGTACTGAGCTGATTGACAGCTACAATAACTGCTTCATGAACAATAGAGAATTTTTCCCAATTCTCATTTAAAGCTGTAACACGAGCTTTAATCAGCCTTGAAGTGATGTCAGTTGTTGGAATTTTATTGAAGCTTTCAATTGCTTGAAAGATCAGGGCACTCAAAGATATCTGCTGCTCGATGCGAGCTTCCACGTGAGAAATCCTCATGATGCTTGAAGATAGATTATCGGTGGTATTAATCCTTTGATAGTATTTCCAATTCAACCAAATTATCCAGTTCTCATATAAAATCCGGCTTACATAAATATCTGGCTCACCTAAGTATCCGGCTCGAAGGACCAAATGTTCCGGATATACTTAGGGAGTTGGTGGACTTTTATAAAATATAATAACAGAAATTTATTGTGAGAGAAACATACTATCAACTTTACTCATTATGATCAAATCTTCACATATATATATATATTAACGCTTAAGGAATATAATAGATATTATATCCAATTAATAAGTCACCGTTAAATGTAGAAAACAGAATATCTGAACGGTATATAGAATTTCATTTAATTCAGTCAAACATAAATGTCTTAAAGATATGATAATTTCATGACGTCAAATAAAATATAAGGATTAGACATATATAAAACATGACATCAAATCAAACATAAATATTAAACATATATATATCAAGACGTCAAATCAAACATAAGTATTAAACTAATTTAAATCAAGACGTCAAACCAAACATAAGTATTAAACACATAAAAAAGCAAGGCGTCAAATCAAACAACAGTATTAAACATATATAAATCAAGACGTCAAATCAAACTTGAGAATTAAACATATATAAATCAAGACGTCAAGTCAAACATAAGTATTAAACACATATAAATCAAGACGTCAAGTCAAACATAAGTATTAAACACATATAAATCAAGACGTCAAGTCAAACATAAGTATTAAACACATATAAATCAAGACGTCAAATCAAAACATGAGTATTAAACACATATAAATCAAGACGTCAAGTCAAACATAAGTATTAAACACATATAAATCAAGACGTCAAATCAAAACATGAGTATTAAACACATATAAATCAAGACGTCAAGCCAAACATAAGTCTTGGTGAGATCAACAACCATAAGTGACGTTAGTATTTTATAAACATATAAAATTAGTACGTTAAACCAGACAAAAGGTATCGTAGCAGCGAATAGATTCAATACGTTAAATAGATGTGAATGACTTTAGTATCCTGGCTAGGCCAATCTTAATAGAATCCTGGCTAGGCCAGTCTTGAAAGAATCCTGGCTAGGCCAGTCTTAATAGAATCCTGGCTAGGCCAGTCTTAAAAGAATCCTGGCTAGGCCAGTCTTAATAGAATCCTGGCTAAGCCAGTCTTGAAAGAATCCTGGCTAGGCCAGTCTTAATAGAATCCTGGCTAAGCCAGTCTTGAAAGAATCCTGGCTAGGCCAGTCTTAATAGAATTCTGGCTAGGCCAGTCTTGAAAGAATCCTGGCTAGGCCAGTCTTAATAGAATCCTGGCTAGGCCAGTCGTGAAAGAATCCTGGCTAGGCCAGTCTTAATAGAATCCTGGCTAGGCCAGTCTTGAAAGAATCCTGGCTAGGCCAGTCTTAATAGACTTGTTACCTTGTCGAATCCTTTTAATTAAGAATACAAACGGCTCTTTTTCTTTCCTCATCAGGCGAACTCAAGGGAATTTGTCCTCCAAACCAAGAGATATGTCCCATCTCATGGTTAACCTTAAAAGGTTCCAAAGCGTCCAAGCTCGTAGTTTTCCAAAAGAATTATATATTCAAATCAATCTCTCCTCAATGTCTGAACCGAACGGAAACCTTTTTATCACTGAACTTAAGCGTCTCCACGGACAGTAGAGAATCGACCAACAAGGATTCCTAAGCAACGATTCACGTTTGTTTTTTTTTTCAAGAGAGGATCGCGAACAGAAGCCGACTCGGCTTAGCGGGACGACGAAGGAAGAGGCTAGCGCCTCAAGCGTTCGTCTTAGGCACTAACGGCCTCTCGTAGCGCCTCTTCTTCCGGCGCGCTACGCGTCACTCGCGGAGGCGAATAAGACGCGAGAATTCAAACGTCAGAGAGTTTCCCAAACAACTACTCAACCCCCTATTGAGCCCTATATACGTATAAATAATAAAAATAAAACTGATGCAAGTATAAAATATTCAGGAAATCTTGAAACTTTTTAAACAAAACTAAAAAACAAAATAATGATACAGTTTCATAACTGAAATATATTATTTGCATTTACACACAAATTTATTAATGCAAATGTTTTTTTTATTATTTTTCAATTTGTCATACGGTTTAAAATGCACAAATGAACCAAACTGACTTTGCAAGAGCTCGTGCCCTTTGAACCCAAACAAAAAATTATAACAAAAATACATCTTGTGTACATTACTTCAAATTGAAAATTCCACTCGGATCCAAAAGAACCATTTTACAAAAGATAGAGATTATAAAGTCAATTTGGTTTATCAGTACAAGCTGAATTTTATGACAAGTTGAAAATAAAATAATTTTTGCACAGATAAATTGGACTGTAAAAAAATATTTCAATTATAAAATTGTTTCCTTATTGCGGCTTTCTTTGATTAGTTTTTTTTTATAAGGTTTTAAGTTTTTATACGTGCAATAGCACCACAGTTGTAGGAAATTAGGGAAAATAGTTTAAATAAGAGAGCAGAGAGGACTTATGGCAAGGAGTTCGTGGTGGAACAGGCATAGTGGTTCCTTGTTGTGGTGTAGGTCCCGGTTTCGAATCCGTCTGACCCCATATTTTTTCTCTGCTCTAGCAAATTAGAAGAATTTTACGTCTACACAGTTTTATTTTAATAATTTTTAAGCGATCTCTTCTATACAACTATATAATTATTTTCAAAATTATATTA
>NW_028189576.1:0-18593 GCF_048542155.1 Nylanderia fulva
CCTTTTTTCAGAGCGACCAAAGTCAATCCGCTCTTTTCAGAGCGACCAATACTTTTATACAGGGAACATCTTGTTCGCAAAACATAATTATTTTTCTCACGTCTCGCTTAAAAAGAAAGGGCAAAACGGGCGGATAATGTAAGTCATTAAAAAAATGTATTATAACGTAAAAAATTATAATACGTTATAATATGCCTTTTTAATAACATAATTATTATACGTTTTAATACATGTCTCGCGTCAATCACATGTTCGGCAACGCCGCGTGATTGTTATCGTCTAGATGTGTCGCGAAGCGTCGCGACGCATCGCGTCGTCCGTCGCCGCAGTCTGTGTCGTGTCCCTGCCGTGTAAACAATTGTCGTCCGCATCGAGTAACGTGTGCCTTTTTACAAGTAATTTTAATAATTAATCGGTACACTGAGAGAATTTTCTCTTAAAATTTACCCTAAAGTTATGGTAATTGTGAGACAATACGGTATGAAAAGAATTTTATTAAAATTCTCTGATTAATATTTATCACATTAAAAAGAATATCTATCACAATAAAATATGAAATATGTGTGATAATTTTACTAAACTGTATAGTAAAATTAATCAAACTATTTTATATTTTCTTGTGATACATATTATTATTTTTAATATGATAAATAGTAGAGAAATTCTAATAAAATTCTTTCCACATCATAATGTCCTACGATTACCATAATTTTCTAGGTAAATTCTAAGAGAAAATTCTCTTAGATTGTGATTATGATTGTCGTCTCTTGCCGTTGTAAACTATTGCCGTCCGCATCGAGTAACGTGTGCTGTGCGCGCCGCGCGTTTTTACAAGTAATTTTTAATAATTAATCAAAACACTGAGAGAATTTTCTCTTAGAATTTACCCTAAAAGTTATAGTAATTGTAAGAGATATGGTATGGAAAGAATTTTATTAGAATTTCTCTGATTAATAATTATCACATTCAAAATAAATATTTATCACAATAAATATAAAATATATTTCATTAATTTTACTTTACGATTTAGTAAAATTAATAAAACATGTTTCATATTTATTGGGATAGATATTATTATTTTGAATGTGATAAATATTAATTAGAGGAATTCTAATAAAATTTTTTCCATACAATATTATCCTACGATTACCACAATTTTCAGGGAAATTCAAAGAAAATTCTCTCAGATTGTATTATTTTTTTGAAATTTTGTAATAGTTATTTTTTACAAAAATTTTTTTAATCAGTGCGTGAGTAAAAGTGTCAATAAATTATTAAAAAAAAAAATTTTTCTTTGCAGTGGTCACAGTGTGTCAATTCGGTTTGTACCATCAGGAAACAATTATTCTCAAAGGACATAAACATCTCAAAAGGTAAAATCTGAGAGGAGAGGGAAGATGTGTTGTGTGTTATCGCGTACACACACACGCAACACCACATACAAAAACGCCGCTGTAACAAACACTGATCGCTTCGAGGCCCACGTAACCCCCGGGTCGGATAATTGGGGCGCCGCCCTGATTACCGCCCGTTCGTGCGTAATTCCTAACTTTTTCTTTTATATTTCAAAAATAAGTTGGGATAAAATTTTGGCAAAAAAATGCTTAGAATTGAGTCAGGAATACGACTTTTGGAAAAAACGGTTTTTTTTGATACCCGTTAATATATATTACACAGGGTGCCCCCAGAACTGGAAAAAAAGCTTTTGAAAATTTCCCTGGTATTATTGGGAGACGTTTTTCCTGGGGAAAATGTCAAACACCAAATAATTCTCGAATTATGAGCATTAAAAATAAAGTTTTTTGGGAAAACTCCCTTTGTGGAAATTTAAACAAACTACATTTTTAAATTAATTTTAGTATTTGCTTTTAGAATTTATAAGGCTTATTTTAATGATACATAATAAAAAAAATTGGGAAATTCTAAAAATGAGGGTTCCCCTCAATTTTTCACTCAGGAAAAAATCTCTCCAAATGATACCAGGAATCTCCCATACTTTTCGCCATTCGGGGGACCCCTGTATATATATATATAATACCTGTATATATATATATATATGTAGTAAAGAGGTAGTTTTCGGGAGTTTTTTGGAAAAATGGGCATTTTGAAATCTTGGGGGTTTTAAAGTCATCCTAAAGCCATAGTTTTTTCGGCAGTTTGGAATTCCAAAAAAACTACCTTTCTTTAATTTCTTTTTTAAAAGGGTCTTAAAAATTCCAATAAATATAAAAATTTTATACAAATACATTAATTGTTTTATTTACAAGAAAGCTTTAATATTTATATTTTTTAAAAAAATTTAGTTACAGAATTTTTGTTAATCTTTAAAAAAATAATATATAGTTTTTTATAACTTTCTTATATTTTTTAAACTGCCTTTAACATTTAAAATAAAAATAAAAAATTAAGAAAAAATTATAATTTTGTTTTTTTTTGTTTGTGTTTTTTGTCTTTAAAAATTTTTTGTTTTTTTTTTTTTAAAAAAATTGTCAAAAAAACCCCATTTACTTTTATTTTTTTAAACCCTATCATTTGCCCCCAATCTTTTAATCTTTTGTTTTTTCATACATCCATGTTTTTTAAATAATTCTTTAGCCCCTTACGAACTTCAATACTTTAAGCCCGTTTCAAATCCGTTCTTTTTTTGAGTTTTTAAACATCTCAACCAATCAAAAGATCTATGCGGGCCTTGTTTGTTGAACGAGGTCTTAGAGATCTTAAATATACACGGATTATGAATAGGGGCCCCTAAGTGTCGATTTTTAAAGAAAAATAAAAATAATAAGGGAAAAAAAATAAAATAAATGGAAAAAATTTAAGTTGATTGACTATCGCATTTTTTTTTTTCCCGCGTAGAAATTTTTCCGCGTTATAGCTTCACGTGTTTTGAGTGTAGTTTTAAATGCACCTAAAAAATAGTAGAAAAATAACCTTTTTAAATTTTGTGAGACACATTTTTACAATTTTCTTTGAAAAAAATAAAAATAATTATAAAATAATGCTAAAAAAAAAAAAAAAAAAACAGAGGAGGGATTATCTAGTAGTAAGTAGAAAAAATTAGAAAATTTTTATATAGTAATTTTCTAGTTCCCTAAACATTAAAACAACTAAATTAATTAAATTTAAATAATAAAAACATCTATGTTAAAATTTTCTCTGACTTTTATTGTAACTGCAACATGTAATCCCTTTTTTCTAGGAACAGTTATGAAAAATTAAAACATTGGGGTTATATTACTGTTACTTAGGATAAATTTTTTAAAGTAAAAATTTTTGTATACAATATTTTTTAAAAAGAAGTTTTTGCCCTTGAAAAAATTGCTAAAAATCTAGGAAAATATAAAAAAAATATATTTAAACAAATCGACTTATACACTTCAAGTTTAGGGAAAGTAAGAAGGTGAAAAAAATTTTTTATATCATTATATTATTTTATATAAATTTTTTTCTTCAAAAATAAAATTTTTTTTAGTTTTGAGCAATTTTTTAAAAATAAAAAAGCAATCAACCAAATTTTCTGAAATTCTCTAAAAAAAAGAAATCAACAAGGGTTCGCTTTGAATCCATGTTTATAAAAACTATTTTTTTTCATAAAAAAAATATCCGTAAAAACAATACTACTGAGATTTTAGCTTCTTTTTTTTAATTTTTTATAAAATATCATTTTTTGAAATTTAGAATAATTTATTTCCCTTTTTTTAGATATTCAACAATATTTCTGAAAAATCTCCAGAAAAAAGAATCAAGGGGGGTTTGCTTTAAACCATTTTTATATAAAAACTTTTTTTTCATAAAAGTAATATGGGGAAAAAAATGCATATAGCTGAGATATTTACCTATCTTTTATTTAGTATTTTTTCATAAAAAATTTTAATTACATCATTTCCCAAAATTTATTTAGGTTTTTTTTAGATTTAAACAAGTATTTCTGAAATATTCCCCAAAAAAAAAGTAATCATCAGGTGTGTGCTTTGACCAGTTTTAAAAAAATTATTTCTTCATAAAAAATTGCGTAAAAATAGTATGTAACTGATATTTACCTTCTTTTTTTTTAATATTCTTTTTATAAAAAATTTAAATTATCTCTTTTGGAAAATTATATTTTTTTTTTGATTTCAACCAAATATTCTGAATATCTCTAAAAAAAGTAATCAACAAGGTTGCGCTTTGATTTTTTTCCCCATGTTATATAAACTTATGTTTCAAAAAAATAATATGCTAGAAAAGAATACTAGCTGGATATTACATTTTTTTTAAGATTTTTTAAAAAAATATTCTTATCGTCATTTAGAAAATTATATTTCCCTTTTTTTAGATATTCAACTAAGATTTCAAATATCTCCAAAAAAATAAAAAGGGGTTGGTGTTTTGACCATGTTTATTAAATTTTTTTTTTCAAAAAAGAATATGCGTAAAAAAATACAATATTGAGAATTTCCCTATTTTTTTTTTAATATTTTTTTTAAAAATATTAATTATCAATCATTTGGAATAATTTTAGTTTTTTTAGATTTAAAACCAAATTTTAAATATCTCCAGAAAAAAGTAATCACAAGGTGTGTGTTGATCCGTTTTATAAACTTTTTTTCTTCATAAAGTAATATGCTTAAAATAGTATTAGTTGAGATTTTACTATCTTTTATTTATATTTTTTCAAAAAAATTTTAATTATAAAATCATTTGGAAAATATAGTTCCTTTATTAGTATTAAACCAAAATATTTCTGAAATATTCCAGAAAAAAAAATCAAAAGGTATGCGTTTTATTCATGTTTAAAAAACTATTTTCATAAATAACATGCACGAAAAAAATAACTTTTTTGTTTATTTTCATTTTTTTAGATTTTTCACCAAAGTATTTCTCAAACAAATTTTTTTGAAATACTAAATGTAAAAAATTGAAAATACAGGTAATAAAAACAAATTTTAAATATTGAAAGTTATTTTAAAAATTTATGAAAAGCTTATTACATAAATAAAAATATTCTATATCCATTTTTGATAATAATGATACAAAATTTTTTTTACAATGTTTTTTTGAATAAATTTTTGGAAATTTTAATTTTAAAAAAAGAAAAAACGCCTATCAAAAAATAATATTTTTTAATTCATATTATTTATTATTTTCATTTTGAATTTTAACTTGTTAAATTTAATATTCAATTTTAATTAAATTTTTTTTAAAAGCAAATTTATCATTTTTTTTAAATAATTTTTTAGATTTTAAATTTTAATTTTTCAAACATTATTACAAAAATATAAATTTCAAAAAATTAAAAAATTGTCGCTCGTATTTGAAAACAAAGTAAAATAAAGGCCCAACTTTATCGGGGAATATTCGGATGTTCAGAAAACTCCTTTTAAGTATAATTATAAAAAACAGTCATTTATTAAAACTAACGCAAATTACAACATTCAAAACGTTTCGACCGCACGGGGTCTTCTTCGTAAAATTTATAAAAATATAAATTTTTACAATTAATAAATCAAAAATTTTAATTATAGTTTTTCAGAATAAAGGGTTTTTGGTAATTTAACGCGTTTTTCAACCGCCCTTCCAACAAGTTGCCCGATAGATCCCGTTTTTGTTCAGATCCGGAATTTTTATCTTAATATGCGAGAATTAACCCGCCCGTAGCGCTGCGTTTTTATAAAAAAATTACCATAAACGCATGCCCAAATTTAAATTTTCCCCTCCAATTGGTTATGCTTACCTATCTCGTTCTTCTTGATAATTTTGCTACTTATTAAATTTTATTAGGATACACTAACAAACCAACAAAAGAAAGAAGCCATTTAAACTCTATTTGACGGAGGGGCTGCGTGTTTTTTATGATTAATATCTTTTTTACTCTTTAAATTTTCCATTTGTCCTTTTATTTTTTTCTTGTTCCAAATATACCAAAAAAATAAAAAATACGACTCCTAAGTAACCATATTTTTGTTTAAATTTTCCATTTTTTTGTCCTTGAATGTGATCTCAAAATGAGTTTTTATAATTTATTTTCGTTGTCCATGACTTAAAAAATTGCCCCCAATTTAAAAGTATATTTCATTTATTTAGTGTTCAGAAATTACTAAATTTTTTTGAGCCCCCCTAATATTTTTTTATGTTCTTTTTTCGGTCTGAAAATTGCCTTTTGTTTGGCCTACATAAAAATGCTTTACAATTATTGCAAGATTTAAAACCAATTCGAATTGCTGGTTTTGTTTTTTTCTTCGCGTTTAAATAATATTATCCGTTTTTTTGGACTCTTCCCCCTACCTCCCATTTTTTTTTTTTTAAACCGAGAAAAAATCATTTCTGAGATCCCATCTATAACGAATGACAAAAAATTTTTTGACCGAGCATTTCTTATATTTTTTGTTTTTTATGGGGCCGTCTCTCAAAAATGCTCCCCTTAGATTGAGGTTTTTCTATCCGAGATTTTTTTGTTAAAACAGATCAAGAGGGCCATTGCTTTGGAATTTAAAATTAACCCAAAAATTTTTATTAAAAAAAAAAGTGGATGTGATGCAATAAATCTGTCAAAAGGGTTATATATTTTTCCTTTTTTGGGGCAAGGGGGGTGGTTTGAAAAAATGAAAACGCCTTTCCTGAAAGGTTTTTTTTGATACCAGTTATAATTTTTTTGTTATTAATTTTAATGAAAAACCTAAGAAATTCAGCTATTTTTAACCTCTTTTTTCGACCGTGAATTAAGTTTTTCTGTAGTTTTTAAAAATTATTCCAATTGAGTCATATTAGTCATAAGGTGGCCCTATTTTTTCTCCACATAAAAAAATAAAACAAACATTCCAATTCAAAAACGCTTTGAAACTGTATCCTCAAATTGCAACCAGGTCTGCAAAATTGGGTTTAACGGTACCCCATAGGGGCCCCCAAACGTCTGTTTATAATTATTCATAATTAAAATATGTAAAAAGTCATAGATTTTATACCCCCCCAAAAATTCTTTTTTCGGTTTTTATATTTATTCCAATGTGACCCTATCTTTAAAAACCCGTCAACGAAAGATCCAGGGGAACTTTCGTAAAAAAAGACACCAACCCAAAGGGAAAACACCATCATTTCTAAATCTTTTTACCAGACATATGCTTTAAAATCAAAACTATTATAATAATTTTTCCTTTGGGGGTGACTGTTCGTAAGGTGTTTTGAAAAAACGAAGCCACGAGTTAGAGCTTATCAACCGATAAATTTTGTTTCTAACTGGAAGTTTTTCCTTTGGATTTTTGGGGAAATCCATACGTTTTTGGGAAGGAAAATCCTACAACAAAATTTAAAATTTTGTTTTTTTGAAATTAATTTTCCTTTAACCCACTTCAACAAATCATTCAAATCTTTTCTCATTTTTTTGCAGGGATTTTTTTTTAACAATAGGGGAAGTGTTGACTTTTTTAAAAACTTTTTCCCATTTTTTTAATATAATGAAAATTTTCCCATTGCCAAACCGGGAGCTTTACCTTGTCCGCGGGTGAATAAAACTTGGTTTGTCTTTACAAAATTTTATTAAATCTCTGGTGCACCAAAAATTTTTTTTGACTTACGTTTTTTTCCTTCGGGTTCAGAATTTTGTGAAAATTTTGGGAACCGGATATTTCGATTTTTGTGAATTATAATATTATTTCTTTGCTTTTACTCTCTTTTGCCCTTTGATAAAATTCAGTACGCTTTTTTTTTTACAATATTCGGAAGACAAATTTTATCCCCCTTTTTGCAACGATTAGAAACGTTGGGGGGCGGAATGTCGTTTGGAAAGATAAAAAACCCATTTTTTTTAGTTTTTTCCAAAAGGGTTAATTGTACTTTGAGAAATTTTTTTGGCTTCATGTTATATTGATCTCCTTGGCATCATAGATTGCCCTGAAAATTTTTGTAAATTTTTTCGTCGGTTTGAAGTTTCAAATTTAAAGAACAATTATATCTTTTTTTGATCTGTTGATAATTAACTGTTGTTTTTTCTTAAACCAATTAAATTTCTTTTCGTGTGCAGTAACCATTGTTGTGGAAATTTTTAAAAGCAAGTTATTTTTCAAATTCTTTTCCCACGCGAGTACGGGTAAACGATTAAAAAACCCCGCTGTGAAAATAAAAAACCCTATTTTTAATACCACCTTCAAAATCAACAAGATTTAAATCTACGCTTTTGTTTTGAATTTGTACAACAACTATCTTCTTCTGTCGATCTTGATAAAAAATTTTTAAATTTAAGCGGAAAAACCTTCTAAATGTGGGGAAAAATACGCCCTTTTTTTACAATTTCAAAAAATTTCCAATTTTTGCCTCCTTTTTTAAACAATAATTCGCATTAAACCCCTTTTTAAAATACGGGTTATTCCCCCAAAACTCTATGAAAAAATTAAAATTAAAATAGAACCCCTTTTTTGGTTAAATTGACCATTGAAAGGGCCAGCGATATTAAAAATAATTAATAAATTGTCGCCGAAATTTGAAACAAAGGAAAAATATAAGGCCAAACTTATCGAGCTATATTCGAGATGTTCAGTAAACTACCTTTTTATTAATTATAAATTAAAAAACTACAGCTTTATTTAAAAAATAACGCAAATTACAACATTCTATAAGTTTCCCCGCACGGGGTCTTTTTCATTTAAAATTTTGAAATAAAATTCTTACAATTCACAAATATCAAATTTAATTATATTTCAGAATCAAGATTTTTTGAGTAATTAACGCGGGGTTTCAATCCGTCCTGCCCAAAACAATTTTGCTCGATATGACCCCCGATTTTTTTTCGATCTGGGATATTTTTCACTTTAAATTGCAAAAATTACCCGTTCCGTGGGCGCTGCGTTTAAAAAAATATAAAAAAATTTCGATATTATTAAATTGTAAGAATTTATATTTCAAAAATATATAAAGAAACCGCGTGCGTCAAAACGTTTATGAATGATTGAAATTTGCGTTAGTTTTAATAAATACTGTAGTTTTAAAATTTTTAAATGTAATAAATGGTATTGATGAACACTCGAATATTAGCTCGAATTGGCCTTATTTTTTATACTTTGTTATAAATTTTCATATCCATTTTGTAAAATGAACATTTTTTAATTTTTTTTTTTGAAAAAATTTTTTTGGAAAATTTTAAATTTTAAATAAAAAAAAACCCCATCTACAAATAATTTTTAAAATTCATATTCTTTTTATTATTTTCATTTTAATTAATTTTTTTTAATTAATTTTACAAATTAATTAAATTTTTTTAATTTTACAAAAAAATTATCATGAATTTTAAAATTTTTTAGAAAAAATTTAAAAATTTTTTTATGACAGGAATCCCCTTTGGAACATATTTAATTCATTTTTATATTTTAGTAGAATAAATGCTCAATAAAGGAAAGTGAAAAAATAAAAAAGACCCCAAAGGGAAAAAGTATTGAAAAATTTTTAATTGTTTTTATGTAACTAAGGGGTCATTGTACAAAAAATTGTATGTATAATAAATTTATACAAAGAGTGTGTATTTTGTAGAGAAACTTTTTTTTATTTAATTTTTAGTTAAAAAAATTTATTCAAATTAGTTAATCTAGTAGTAGTACTATTTAAATCTTTTATGATTTATCCCCGGGGTTTTAAATTCAAAACGTTGCAAAACAATATTCAAAAAAAAACTTTAAACTTTGTCAAAAACAACATTATCAAAAAGGGGGAAAAATCCCAATTATTCTTTTTTTGCTTCCAAATTTTAAACTTTTTTTTACTATATTTTATAACGAACATAATATGGTTATTTTAATATAATTTTATTAAAGATTAATTTATGTTATTTGTTTAAAATTTTCATGCCAAAGTTTTTGATATTAATACACAGCAAAATTTTTAAAAAACCCTTTAAAGAACATATTAAATAAAGAAAAATTAATAAAACAGAAATTTACAAATTAATTAAATTCTTTATTTTTTTGAATTTTTTGAAGAACTTAAAGGTATCTGTTTATAATAATTTTCAATTAAAAAATTTTATAAATTTAATAATATTTTGAAACTCTCTATAAACATATAGCATTATAATAGTTTTTGAAATTTATTTTTAAGATTTTAAGTTTTAAATATTTTTTTTTCTCTTTGCATTTTGAAATTTTTGATATTGAAATAATATTTTAATAATAATTATAATCTTCACTTAAATAAAATATAATAATATATCTTTTACATTAATATAAAATTAAAGTATATTCATTTCGTATTACATCAAAATTAACATTTGATTTCAGACCAAATTTATGAGCGTGAGGTACAATAATGCCAGATTATGATGTTTCCAATGATTTAGTGATGAATCAAAAATTTCATTTTTTTGAAAGCTTGATAAAAAAAAAAGTTAATACTACAAATGAATCTTAATCCTCGAAATTAGAAAAAGCAAATTGTGATGATACAAACTTATTGTGCTTAAAAATTTAAAAGAAAGGAAAAAAAAAAATTTTTTTGCAAGTATTGCAAAAAAAAATTCAAAATAAATTTCACGACACTAGAGACTTTCATAAAAAAGAGGAAAGGGGAAAAAAATTTTTTTGCTTCCCAAAGGTAAATATAAAAATAATAAACTAACACTCATTTTTAATCAAATGTTGCTTTTACTATCTTTATTAAAAAATGTTTTAATTATTTTTCTTTTTTTTTTTATTTTTTTCTTGGTATTCAGAAGAAGGGCCAATAGAGACTTTAAAAAGAAAGTAAAATTTTATTAATATAGTTGCAGTTTAATTAAGGGGAAATTTATGTATCTCGGAAACCCTTTGAAATTAACAAACTTGCTCAGAATATATTTGTTTTTCCAAAATGTAAGGGTTTTTTAAACAAAAAAAATGAAAACATCCTTTCAAAAATTTTAACAAAAAAGTATGGGGAGACAGTTTGGGACTTGGTAGAAAATCAAGCACGATAAACACTAAAGCCCTGATATGGTTAAAAAGTAAAACTTCCCATTATAGAATGACAAGTGGTAGAATAAAAAGAATGTATTGTGATACTCGCGCAATAAAAATTTTTAATAAATTTTGGAATCAAAAGCCACCTGATAGATAAAAGCGAATTAGATTTTTGGTCGTTACTTAATTTCCCCATTTAAAAAATTTAAAATTAAAAACACAATTTTGCCTCAATAATAAAACCTGCAATTTTGATTTATCATTTTAGCTGCTAAAATGTAGCCAATTTTTAAACCTATCTAAAAAATTTAAAACAAAAGCTGTCGCTACACGACTTGGTACCTCTTAAAAAAATTTAGGAAAAAATATTTTGTACGAAAATTTTAAAAAAAATGATAATAGGGTTTTTAAAAAGGTGAAAATTTTTGAAAAATTTTAGAAGAAGAAATTTTGGAGCTCAATAAAAAAAATGCAAGGAAAATGTAACCAAAAATAAAAACTAATAAAATTTAAATTACCCTATGGAGGGTTTAGAAATTAATAAATTTTTTTAAAAAAAAAAAAGGGGAAAAAACATATTGTATGGGCTTCTTAAATCTTATAATACAGTACATGGTTTTTAATTATTAAATTCGTTTTTTCTATGCAAATTATACAGAAGAAACAGGTGAAATAAAAAAATTCTAATGAAGATTACAAAAGTTTTTAAAAATGTAGGGAAACACACAGTTTTGAATGTCAAATTTATTATAAGTCTGGAAAAAAGGTAATATATTTTAAAATTTTTAAATAAAAAATTATTGCGTTAAAATATATTTTTAAACTAAAAATTTAAAAATTTTTTTTTCCTTTAAATTATTTTATTTTATTAATTTTAATGCAAAAATTTATAAACTTTTATTTATTTTTCTATAATATTTTTTTTTTATGTATTTTTTTTTTTTTGTCATTTGGCTATTAAAAAATTCGTTCTTTTTATATTTGAGGAAAAATAGGGGGTACAGTTCCCGTATTTTTTCATTCACAATTACAAATTGCATAAATTATTAACTGCAAAAAGAGATTAAATGCAAAATAAAAACAAAAACCCTTACTTTTTGGCATTCCTGGGTCGATAAACATGATAAAGCATGTTAAAGCGTGCATTTTATGCGAACTATTTTCAAAATTTGGGGCACAAAACCCCCTTTTTCTTTACGAGGCCCAAACTACGAAAAATTGCCAAAAATGCACACACTTAATCTTTTGAATCGGAAGTTTCAGAGTTGGCAAATTTTTGGGTCATGATAAAACAACACAAATGCATTATCGACAGTCAATTCCCCGAATTAGATATTCCCAAAATTCTCCCGACTTCTAAATCTGCTATTTTTAATGGGAAATGACAGAAAAGGGAGAAATTGAGCAAAATCTTTTTTTTGAGAATTTTAAAAAACTCATCTGAATCCTTTATTTTGATAATTGAAAATTTAAAATAATTAAACCCTCATCAAAAAAACTAAGAAAAAAAAGAGAACCTATTTTTAAAAATTTTTTTTCAAATAATAAAATTTTTTTTTGTAATTTTTTTGTTTCTTTTTTAATTATTAATAAAATATAAAACTTCTTTTTAAAAAAATATAACGTAATTATTAAATTATAAAAATATAACCTTTTTTTTAATATTTTTCTTAACTAATACTTTAACATTATTTTTTTAAAGCAAAGTGTCCTAGATAAAAGTATAATGTTTTCGCATTTCTTTTAAATCATTTTGAATGAAAATCCTTAACAAAATATCGAGGCATAATAAGTTTTAAAACATTAAAAATTTGCTATCTTGCGCTATTCTCAATGTATACTGTAACACTGTCACTACAATAAAAAATGATTTAAAACTTTAAATGCTTCTCATTTTAAAAACATTTTGCCCAAAAATTTTAATATCATAAAATTTTTATTTTTTTAAAAATTTTTAAAAATGAGAATAATCTTTCCTGCATTTGATTTTGGTGCTATTAAGTAAACTTTATATTATTAAAATTTTTTTTTAAAATTATACAAAGTTTTTATATAAAAATTCTGTACTAAATTTTTTAATAAATAAAAAAAATTTTCTACACACCATTTGGGCCAACTAAAGGAAGCGATGGCGCAAAAAAAAATTCAAATAAATTAACAATTTTTTTCAAAAATAGAAAAATCACGCTTTCCCCTGGAAGAGATTTAGACTTTTTTAAACAAAAACATTATGTTACAAAACGCACAGTGCCGCAATAAAAGCATGGGGTTAAATATTATAAGTGGTAAAAAAAAAAATTTCCAAATTTAAATTTAAATTTTTATAATATATTATCCTCCCAAAATTTTAATATAAATTTAAAATAAATTATTATTAAATTTTTTTAAAAAAAAAATAATAGAATTAAAATTTTTAACTCAAAAATTTTAAAAAAAAAATTTATCAATTTTTTTTTTATTTTTAAATTTTAACGGGTTAAAAAAAGTTTTTTTTCCCCCAAAAATTTTTAACAAATGATAAAAATTTAAATTTTTGTAATTTTGGTTTTTAAATTAATAAGAAAAAAGTTTAAAATTTATATGCAAATTTTTTATAATATGTGGGTAAATTTAGTTTTTTTAAGTATGTTAAACAATAATTAGTTTTGAAAAAAAGATTCTGGTATTCCAAACTATGAAAGAATTTCATAATGAAATTTTTGTAATAGATATAAGATTACAAATGTATTATGTTAATAAAAAATTTTAATTTAATGAGATTTGAGTATGTTAAAAAGTAATGTATACAATATTTTTTGTTTTTAATCTGCAAACTATTTTAAATAAAGTTCTTTCCAAAGTCTATTAAAAATGTACAATGAAAGATGTATTAAGAAAAAATTAAAAGCTTGTTATGTTTGGGGGTTCCCAAAAAAATTTATTTTTAAAAAATTTTTAAACAAAATCCCTATAGTATTACCTCAAAAAAAAAAATAAAATTTTAGGGATTAATAAAATTTTTTGAAAAAAATTTTTTAATTTTGTTTAATATTATTATTTTTATTTAGTGATTACTTTTACCCCTTTTAAAAAGATGCAAAAGATACTAAAATAATACATACTAATTTCTAAAATTTTTATAAAATTTCACAATCCAAAATTCCATATTTCCCCAAATTTTTTAAAAGTACATACATAATGTTTTTTTTCGGGCAAGATTTAAATATTTTATCGCTTTCTTTTGCCCAAAAAAAGACTTAGAAATGGGATACTAAAAAGAATTTCTAGAAAAGGGGGGAATAATAATATAAAAAAAAAGAATTAAATTTCCCTGAAATCCTAACAATGTAAAAATTGTACACAAAAAAAATATTAAAAATTTTTTCTTTGTTGCCCATCTTACACTTAAATTTTTTTTTTATTAGAGCCGTGTTTAAAATTTAACTTATACCCCTGGCTTAAAAGGGGTTTGTTTATCAACTTTTAGATAACAGAAAAAGTTAGAATCGAAGGGGTCTGAAAACTCAGTTGGGAAAAGGGATCGCCCGCAGCGAAGGTTCGGTTTGATTCCCGATTCCCCGCGACTTTCGGATCTATATTTTTTTCTTGCATTTATTTATTTCCCTAGGGGGGGTTAAAGGGTTTTAAATTAAACTCAAAATGAGATTATTTTATATTTTAAAACTGGCATTTACCAATAAAAAATTTGGTTTTCTTGTGCACGATATTTAATTCTAACGAAAAATTGTTTTTGTTGGGAAAGCGCGCTGCCTTCCCAATTGGCTCTTTTTTCCTATCTTCACTTTAAAATTTATTATATTTCGGCCGTGTTAAAAAACCTTTAAATTAAATATTTTCCCTTTTTTTTTCATATTTGTTAATTTTGTACATTCCTTTTTTTTCTTTTTAGCATAATAAAAAAAAAACAGAATGGAATAATTTCTCTCTTTCAGTCCCTTTTTTTTCATGTATTAGTGACTTGCATATTATAGATTCAATGCAAAGAAAAGACTATTAAAATTAAATAAAACAGGTTAACTTTTCTAAATAAAAAAATTTTTTCTTAAATTTTTTAAATAATTTTAATTTTCCTAAAAAATTACATTTAAGAGATTTGCCCCCATAATCATTTTAAAAAAAAAGAACATTCCAAAAAAATATAAAAAAAATACAAAAAAAGGCTTTTTAAAGAGTCGTAGTGTTTAGAAAACCAAAAAAATTTTAAAAATCTTAAAGATGGCAGCTTCAGATCTATACTAAACAAAATGGCAGTTATCAGACCGTTCTTTTTGACAGACCGAAATGAAATCCTTTTATTCATTAGTCGATAGATATTTTCAAAAACAAAAAAAGTAATTTTTAAAATATTTAAAAAAATTCTTTTCCCCTAATTTTTTCTTTAAATCCCTTTTTTTCCCGAATTTAAATAAGACGAGTCAATTAAAGTTTTAAATCAGTTTAAAATAAAACTGCAACTGTTTACCAAACATTAATGAAAAAAATAAAACTATTCGGATTGGAATTACGCTAAACGCTGAACAATTTACTGTTTTTTCAATTTGGGGATTTTTGGTCTAACATACAGCCGAATGGCATTTTCCGATCCTTTTATTTTACAAGAGAACCAAATTGATTTATTATTTCGATAAAGGCCATCAAAAAAAAGATTAATTTTAAAATTTTTTTTACAAATTCAGTTTCCATGAAATTTTTCATTCAACCCCATTTCGTTCCCAATTTAAATAAAACCGATATGCAGGATTAAAAGTTTTTATCACGGAAACCATATTGCGAATTTTCGAAGCAATATTTAAAAGAAAAATAAAAAACCTTTAGCAAAATTGGAATTTTGCGTAAAACTAAAAATTTTACGGGGTTTTCTCAATTTGGTAGATTTAGGTTACCAAAAACGATGGCTTCCGATCCGTTATTATTCAAATAGATGACCTAAATTCTTAAGTTTTTTGATTCATTAATTTGATAATAGTTTTTAAACTGGAAAAAAGTAATTTTCAAATTTTTTAACAAAATTCGTTTTATGAATTTTCCCCTTTGATTCCGATTCCGTTCCGCAGATTAACTAAAACCCATGTGCAGAATTTGTTTTTGGTCACGTGAAAAAAAACAGAAAGTTTCTAAGCAAACATTAAAAAAACTAACGCTTTGGATTTTCTAGAAAACGCGTAAACGGAAAGAAATTTTTGTTTTGCTCAAATTGGGGTTTTGTCTAACTAACAGCCGAAAGGGAGTTTCCGATCCCTTGTTATTCGCAAAAATACCTAAATTTTAAATCTTTTGAAATTTTTTTTCATAGATACTTGCATCAGGAAAAGATGTAATTTTTTAAATTTTTTATCAAAATTTAGTTTCCATAAATCTTCTTCAACCGATTCGTTCCCCCCAGATTAACAAAAACCCATATGCAGGGGTTAAATTTTGGACACGTGAAATCAATATTGCAACATGTTTTTGAAGCAAAAATTAAAAAAGCATTAACAGCTTTTTGATATTGGAATTAGCGTAAACCTAAAAAAATTTTTCTGTTTCTCAATTGGCAGATTTGGGTTTTAATAAAACCGAAGGCAGTTTCCGATCGGTTGATTTTTCGACAAAAAGATGACCCCCAAAATTTTTAGTCTGTTTGATTCCTTAATTCGTAGATACTTTCTACTGGAAAAAATTTTAATTTTTTACACAAAATTTAATTTCATGAATCTTATTAATCTTTCCGTTCTCAGATTAAAAAAACCGATGTCAGAATTAATGTTTTTGGGTCACTGAAAAATAAAAAGAGACTTTTTTTTAAACAACATTAAATGAAACATATAACAGCCGCAGGTACTAAATTACCTAATGCTAAAGAATTTTACTTTTTCCAACTCTAGATTTTTTGGTTAAAAAAAAAGCCGAATAAAATTTCCGATCCGTTGATTTTTCGACAACAGGTGACCAAATATTAAAATCTGTTTGATTCATTTTTTCGTTAAAACTTCCCTCAGGAAAGATTATTTTAAAAATTTATACAAATTCGTTCCAGAAACTCCTTTAAAACCCCCTTTTTGTTTCGCAATTAATAAACCGATTTTTCGATTACGTTTTGGACACGTGAAACTTACTGAGACATGTTTCTAAAAAATTAAAAAAAAATTAAAAGCTTTAGCAGGTATTGAAAATTTCCGTAACGCTGTAAAATTAATTGTTTTGCTCAATTTGGAGATTTAGGTTATAAAAACACCGAAAGCAGTTCCCATCCGTCGATTTTTTGGCAATAATGACCTAAATTTTTAAGTCTGTTTTTATTTCCCATTCATAGATTTTGTCCCTCCGAAAAAAATAATTTTTAAAAATTTTTAAAAAAAATTCATTTCCCATAATTCGTCGTTTTAATCCTTTTTTTTCCCCGATTTAGTTTGGGTCATTTAAAAATAATAGGGGACCTATTTTTAAGCAAACATTAAATTTAAAAATGTAATAACAATTTAACCCCGTTTTGGAACGTGTAAATTTGAAAGTATTATATTTTCTTTTCAATTTGGGATTTTCAATTTTACTATGGCAAAGGGGATTTTCAGGTCTATATTTACAGTAGGTTTTTATCATAATTGTGGTAACAAAAATTAATTCGACGCCTCCCCGTTCAAATAATTTTTAAAGCACGTTTTTTTAAATAAAGTCCGTGGAGAAATTTAATTTTTTTTTGATTCTAGGCAGAAAAAAAATTTCCGAAAACAAAAAGTGGCCCCCCCGGGGCGATTTCCTTTGAGATCGATCACCCGGTCGTCCCTCGACAATATTACAAAAAATCAGAAAAAATTCGGAATTTTGTTTAGGCGCGGGGAAAAAAATTAGGGCTATTTTAGCCCTGACTTAGACAATTTTCCATTCTCGATTAGAAAAATTTAATAGACGAGAACAAACCCCGTAATTACGAGACGATACTTTTATTTTTCATTAATGTGACCCCAAAACGCGGGGCGATGTCAGCGTATCCGGGGGGGAAAAAGAGCCTTTGAATAACCGGGGGGAGAGAACACGGGGGGGGCCGGGGGGCCCGGGGTTTAAAACCCCGCGGAAAAGAAACTCCCAAATTAAACCCCCTCGAAATATTCCCAAAATGACACCGGTGCGTGTGAATTGTGGAATCTAATAAACCGCCGCCGGACCGCGACACGCGTCTCTCCGAATACGAGACTTACAACAAACCAAAAAAAAAGAAATTTAGAGGGCGGCTGTACAAAAGTATAGGGAACTCGTATCACCGGTATTCGAGGGTCCTTTGATGCTTCGGAATCCACGGCGCGAGGAGAAAGACCTGTGCTCTCGAAAAACGCATCCGCCAGACAGGGAGTGACGAGCAAGAGGTGGGAATGACGGGGAGCGGGGGATCACGCCGCCCGATCGATAGTTATAAGTTGGGCGATTTTCTCCCCACAAACCCGTGCGCTCCTTATCCTGCGGCCAGGGCCGCCGGGGTGCCTCGCGGGGGGGTCCGGCGAATCGCTTGATGAAAATTTCTTCGACCGTTCCTCTTGTGGCTTCCGCTTCGGGTTCCGTTGCTTGGCCGCTTTTATTCGTCGGGGAGAATCCTAATGAACGCGCGCATCTTGTGCGGTTCCCCAAAAATCGCCAGATCGATTGTTTGATCGATGGTGTGAAACTTTGTACATCCGATAGGTGAGGCTCGAGGCCGTGTGTCTCATGTGCCTTAGTTTCCGGGGC
>NW_028189577.1:0-18567 GCF_048542155.1 Nylanderia fulva
TGAATGTCGGAAGAAGCGAAACCCCCCCACAAGCGGTTAAAAAATAAAACCCTGGTTACATGCGACTCAAACCCCCCGGTCAAACAAACATTACCGTTAAATTTAAAAAATCTTGAAAACTGCGAATAAAATTTGAAGGGAAATTTTTTCAAGCAAGAGCGCCAGAATCAAATTTCGCACGGGGAAAAAAAACCCCCGAAATTCGTTTTTATTTTTGACGAAAGTTTATTTGAAATGGAGAATCGACCCCGATAAAGAATTAAAAAAAGAAAAAAAATACGCGTTTTTCGAACTCCTACAACAAATCAAAAACCGGAAAAAATCGCTTCGTCCTCACATATTTTTTTTATCCCGAAATCGGACATGTTGCGAAAAACCGCCGAAGGGTTTGTCATGGATGTGTCCGAGGGTGCTATCGACCGCGAGATTGACCGTTTTTCAGGGCACCATAGCTCGCGACAATAATCGACTCGTAAAGTCGATGTACATGCACTACCCCCTAAAGCGATATAGGAACAGAAAAACCCTCGCGATATCAGGCGATACAAAACTAAACGCGTTGAAGAAGCCGAGAGAGGGCGCAAACAACCCCCAATTATAGGGAGGCAGGCATAGAAACACTATGCTGCGGCGAAATAATGAGAGGCATGCGAGAGCTACGTAGGGAAATGCTCACCGAAATAAATGTATTGCGCAAACAAATTCGCGAATCTAACGCATCCCGCCGACGATCGGTGTCAGATTCGCCGGGACCCCACACGCACGTACACTCGAGGGAAAACGCGATACCCAGAGTACGATAATAAGGATATGACGTTATGTACGGACGGACGGAAAATGACGCTAGACCTGACAAGGTCCTCATGAGTATTTTATCTCATTAAAAGACACGACAATGATTTTTGAATTTAAGGGGACGACACAACACAAACTGCAAGAATTCTTAAAGCGCATGCACTTATGCTATGAAAAATAACACCCTGCTAATGAAGAGGGTGGTGGGAGCTATTTTGTGTACAAATTAAAAGGCAAAAGAAATGTTTGGATTTTCAAACGCGAGACATACAGACATACGACAACTAAAGCGACAATTGGAATGTACGTATCAGAGTGGGGCGAAGCACTACGTATTTGCAGATAGATTCAATTCCTTAAAACAAAAGGAAAAAGGCAATGAAGGCGCGCAAGCTTTCGGAACGCGCGTCGATACCTTAGCTATGGAGTTATATGAATCCATGACGGAGGAGAAGATCACTCTCCCATTAAAAGCGAATCATACTAAGTACGATACAAAAACAAGCCTTGCAAAATTTTCAAATCGGACTACGCGACGAGATACAACTGCTTATTCGTTCTCGAAATTACCAAACGCTACAGAGGCAATAACTGCCGCAACCCGCCGAAGAAAAGGTAAAGGGCACAACCGCATCGCGATCGAGTCACTATACAAATCAAAATCGTTATGATGAAGCGCCGTCGCGACCATCAAAAAACGCCGGGCAATGCCATAAATGTGGAAAATCGGGACACTACGAACGGGAATGTCGCAGCAGCAAATATTTGCTCCCGAAACCGGAAAAACCCTTTCGTGCGAATAATGTCGAAAAAATTTGCAACTATTGCAAAAAGCGTGGGCATAACCGCGACAAGAGCTGGACTTTAAATGGACAGCCAAAAACGACAACAAGTGACGATAGAAAAAACGGTGATAAACAATCGCGTAATGTTAACGTAACCGAGAGTCGTAAAAAGCCGAAACCGAGAAAAGGTGATACGGATTCGAGCGAAGCAGCGACGAAGACGAGAGACACGAGGAAAGAATAAGATGACGCGCGCGCTCGAATATCAGGTGACACACGTGCGCCGATCGCCGAAGAGAGAGAGAGAGAGAGAGCGAGTTTAAATATAATTAATTTGCCCATGCGAGAGACGAAACACAGAAAAGTAAATATGCTGTACGATTCGGGAGCTACGACTCACTGATAAAATGAAACTCTTAAAGGGCGAGACCGAAATTTACAATGATAAAATAACCCTCGTTGGAATAACCGGTCATAAAGCCAAGACGATCGGGAAAATGTACGCGACAATTGAGTTAAATAGAAACAAAATAAAACACGCGATTACGGGGCGTGAAAGATAATTTTCCGATGGAATACGACGGGATTATAGGAATCGATTTCCTTCAGAAGCAGCAAATCACGTGCGATTACCGGAAAACGCGAACTACAAATCGGAAACGCCGTCCTAAAATTGCAACCGTATAACAAAATTACTTTAAAGCCGCGTAGTGAAACTATTATACAAGCGATAACAATCATAATAAGACAAGGATTATTCGACCCAAAGAAGCCGCTCCAGGAATCTATATCGGACGATGTTTGGTAGGACCGAAGAATTACCAATGTCCCATCAGTTAATTAATACAACTGATAAGCCGGTCGAGATCCACATACCCCTCGTAACCGTAGAAGACGTTTGCGAAGATAACGCGCACGAGTTATACACGATACATACAGACGAGACTCCGAATCTATTAACGCGTGATGAACGAATCTGACAATTATTACGCACAAAACATTTAAATGAGGAAGAAGAAAGCGATACAGAAAATATGCGAAGAATATAGCGACGTGTTTTATTTAGCGGAGAACCACTGTCATGCACAGCAACACTAAAACACGAGATAAGCAAGCGCGCCGATACCTCGTCCGTCAATATGAGACCGTATCGCCTTCCCGAGAAACACAAATCAGAAGTAAACAAGCAAGTACAAGAAATGCTAAAAGACGGAATTATTAGTACAAGCATTAGCCAGTGGAATGCACCGTTATTAGTAGTGCCAAAAAAGGCTGACGCAACAGGCAAACCGCAATTGAGAGTGGTAGTCGATTTCCGGAAATTAAATAAATTAACTATAAGCGATTCATTTCCACTGCCAAATATTACCGATATTTTGGATCAGCTGGGAAACGCGAAGTATTTTACGACACTCGACCTCGCATCTGGATATCACCAGATACCGATGACCGAGCGTGACAAAAATAAGACAGCCTTCTCGACTCCCTACGGACATTACGAGTTTATAGAATGCCGTTTGGACTTAAAAAACGCGCCCGCGACTTTCCAACGACTCATGAACTCGGTGCTAATCGGGATACAGGGGCGCCGATGTCTCGACGACATCGTTATATACGGATCCATTTAGAGGATCACAACAGAAGACTCACGGAAGTATTACAACGCCTACGGAAACACAGTCTCAACTCCAGCCTGACAAATGCGAATTTTTACGAAAAGAGGTGATATACCTTGGACATATTATTTCGGAAAACGGAATACTGCCAGATCCGTCGAAATTAGAGGCGGTAAAAAGTTTTCCGACACCGCGGAATGTAAAAGACGTACAATCGTTTATCGGACTAGCGGGTTATTACCGAAAATTTATAGAAATTTTTCGCAAATCGCAAAATCGTTAACAAAACTAACGAAGAAAACAGAAACGTTCGAATAGAAAAATGAGCAACAAATCGCGTTTGAAAAATTAAAGAAAAAATTAATGACAGCTCCAGTACTAAAGTATCCGGACTTCAAAAAGAATTCAACGTGACTACCGATGCCTCGGACTATGCAATCGGAGCCGTATTATCACAAGGAGCGGTAGGCAAGGATAGACTTATCGCATACGCCAGCCGAGTATTATCTCCGCGGAACAAATTATAATACTACGGAAAGGAACTATTGGCAATCGTATGGACCGTTAAACATTTTCGACCATACATTTACGGCACAAAGTTTAAAATAATTACCGTCATAAACCATTGTATGGTTATTTAACGTAATGACCCCGGTTCAAGGCTAATTCGCTGGAGGTTAAAATTAGAAGATTGATTACGAAATCATTCATAAAGCCGGACGAGCGACGCAAACGCCGACGCATGAGCCGGAATGTAATCCAAACGCTGACTCAAGCGAAAGGATGGAGGAGATATACAAGGCAGAAGAGAAGAGGAAGAATTCGACAATAATACAAGAAATATTCGGAAGAGGAAAAGAATCAAATACTCTACGAATACCACGATGCACCCATAGGAGGGCATCAGGAATCGAACGAACAATCAAAAGAATTCGATTAAATCATAACGGTCAGGATTGACAAGAGATGTCGAACGATATATTGCCAGATGCAAATCCTGCCAAAAAAATAAAGCTATCGCGCCGTATAAAGCACCCCTCGTAATCACGGATACTCCGAATAAACCATTCGAAAAATGTGCATTAGACTTCTCGGACCTTTAACAGTTACCACTAACGGAAACAAATACTTGTTAACATTCAGGATAGCCTGACGAAGCTCAATAAAGCAATACCGATCGTAAATCAGGAAGCGAATACCGTCGCAAAAGAATTTGTTACGAAAATAATTTTTGAAACACGGCATTCCAGAGAAAATTTTAACGGATCAAGGCACAAATTTCATGAGCGAAGTATTTAAAAATATATGCAATTTTAAGAATAAAAAAGATACAAACAACCGCGTATCATCCCAAGAGTAACGGAGCATTAGAAAGATCGCACCGCACATTAGCCGAATATTTGCGACAATATGTAAATGCCGACCAAACCGACTGGGATGAATGGGTGCCATCACGCAATGTTCACATATATACTACTCCTCATACAGCTACGGGATATACCCCCTTTGAATTAATATACGGACGACAAGTCAAACTACCGACAACACTAACGAAACCGCCTAAACTGGCGTATAGCTATGACAACTATCTACAGAAACTAAGGGAAAAATACGTGCATCGAACCAACTTGCGAAAGAGAATATTAAAGACGAAAAATAAAATCGAAAGAATACTTGATAAATCCGTGAAAGAAGCTAAATTTAAAATAGGCGACAAGGTACTCGTGTACGATGAGACGCTACGACGTGGACGATCAAAGAAATTAGATGCATTATGGGCAGGACTATACACAATAATAGAAAAAAATTCAAGCGTGAACTACACAGTAAAGAAAGGAAGAAGAGCGATACGCATGCACACAAACAGACTAAAATTATTTATCGAAAATTAGGACTTACCTATTCTGGTATCGCAAATGGATCAAGACTGGTCGCCCCCACCAAAACCACTACCTCACGCACCACTCGCGCACATTACGCGTATCGAGGGTGATGTGCAAGGAATTTGGCTCACCCGTCCTCCGGGACACATTCGCCCACCGGAGCACCACATCGTACGCCGGGTATATTCATCCCTGTCATTTCGGGCCCCACAACAGGCGCGGGCGCGACAATAAGGACACAACAAATCATACAATTGCGTATAGGCATTGCACCTAATACAATTATAACGAAAATGCATAGTAATACGTCGTGCCGCACGTAACAAAAGTTGTCATAAGACTAAAGGGACGACAGATGACATAGAGAACGAATGCTCCGCTCTCTTGATAAAAAATTGCATACAAAAGTATATAAGATAAAGTAGTAAGAGGAATTATATATGTTATTACAGAATGATCGTATTCAGTGCCAACGCAGCATATTAAGACGGTAAAACCAAGAACCGTACGAACTCGAAGAATTCGCCAACGAACCAGGGATACACTTCGAAAGAATAGGTCACCTACACTGCTCTAAAAGTACGTGGAAATTAGTAATAAAATTAGACCTGCTACATTAACCGCAAAACAGGGATATATACAAATTACATAGAACAAACAGAAAAAACATGCAATATATTAACGCAACGAAAAACATGCCTTAACTTAGTTAATATTACAAAACAAACATTAAATTATTTAGAAAAGACAACAATGCAAATAACTGCACTCTACGACAGACGTACAGACAAACGTAGGGGAATAATTGACGGGATAGGTACAATAGCAAAAACATTGTTTGGTACCATGGACGCGGATGACGAAAAACGTATAAATAAACAACTAGAGTTAATAAATAGCCGACAGAGCACGATACAACACACAGTTGGGACATCAACTGACAATAATCAACGATACGATAACACCCCAAAAACAAATAAAAAATAAAACTCGACGGTAATCAAGCCTGTGCGGATGACATGCACAAAATTAAAAAATTAATGAGATCTCAATAAACCCTCATTTATTAAATTCTAAACGTTTCGAACCCACTTCGGGTCTTCTTCAGTACTGCAAAATACAAAAAAACAAAAAATCAAAGATAATCGGTACAATCAAAAATTATAAAACTCGTATACATACAATCCGCAAACAAATTAAATATTATTCTCCTCCCTATTCAAACCGTCCGGCCGTCGGAGTGGGCCTCCCTAACGGTGACCATCGTCAGGAAGGAAGCAGAGTAGTGACTCCCTTACCAACACTAATCACCATAATATAATTAAACGTAGAAAAAACCACAAATTAAAATTAAAAACCGGGAAAACACTCACCCCGACAGTAAAACAGAGAGAAGACGATGCTACACGGACACTCCCTAAAGACTGTGCGGTAATTCTACCCTCGACACAGTCGATACATATATAAACGCAAAAAACAAATATAAAAATAAAATATGAAAATAAAAAAAAACAACTAAAACTTATCGGCGCTTATTTTCAAAGATCTAACAAAAAAAACCCGGCTATGTATAATCACAAAGCTAGATTTTTGGTAAATTTTTCTATTAAAAGATCAAATATCGTTTAATTTATCGTGGTCGCTATGTAAATTTTAAACTATTCCTCTGACGTTTTTGTGGATCATTTCGGGGTATCAAACGTTACCTAAAAAGCTCCTCGTCTAAAACTTTTACATCCTCCCCATTAAATTCATGGTTCAATAAACTATGTTCCGATAGACTGATAATTGTTGACGCGTTTTCTTTTTATGTTGTTGCGATGTTCTTT
Source organism: Nylanderia fulva (assembly GCF_048542155.1). Classification (NCBI taxonomy): domain Eukaryota; kingdom Metazoa; phylum Arthropoda; class Insecta; order Hymenoptera; family Formicidae; genus Nylanderia; species Nylanderia fulva. Next base: position 6,909 of record NW_028189577.1, read on the forward strand.
CATCCTAGTTTTCAACAGTCTACCCGTCTGCCCTACGTACGACGCATCACAATCCATACAATCAATTTTTTTAAACTACATTGTTATGGAGTTCCCTTTGGGAACTTATCCTTGTGTACTTTGATGAATTTACGGAGACTGTTAATTTCTGTAAAGATGAATGCATCCAAACACGTGTTATATCCTTGATTTTTTTCGATTCGATGGAACTCTCTAATATCTCTTAGTTTGAGATCACTAAGTTCCATATATAAATTAATCTCAAAATTTACATATGGAGAAATAGGCGCGAAAAATATAGGTCCAAAAAGTCGCTGAAGCGGGAATTGAACCCGCGTCTTTCACTTTCCGGGCGACTGCTCTTACCAACTAAATTTGCCTTTAGATGTTAGTAAATAACGCCGTGATTAGGCCAAGGCGTGAATAAAATCAGAAAGAAATATTTTTATCGGCTCTCAATATTAAGAATATAAATATGTTTTTTTTTAAATCGGCCAACAGAGCCAAAGCACGAAAAATTAATTATTCGGAACTGTATCTCTTGGTTTGAGATTACTAAGTTCCATATATAAATTAATCTCAAAACAAAATTTACATATGGAGAAATAAGGTCGAAAGGGTCTGAATAGCTTAGTTGGTAAGAGCAGTCGCCCGGAAAGTGAAAGACGCGGATTCGATTTCCGCTTCAGCGACTTTTCGGACCTATATTTTTCGCGCCTATTTCTCCATATGTAAGTTTTGAGATTAATTTATATATGAAACTTAGTGATCTGAAACCAAGAAATACAGTTCTGAATAATTAATTTTTCGTGCTTTGGCTCTGTTGGCTGACTTAAAAAAAAACATTTATATTCTTAATAGTTAAAAATTAATAGTTAAAAAAAGAACACGTCCCATTCGTCGTTAACGAAACATCATAGCAATGGGACGTGTTCTTCTTTTAACTATTAATCGCTATGATGTTTTGTCAATGGCGAATGGGACGTGTTTTTTTTTTAACTATTAATTTTATATAAGACCGGTGTTATGTTGCGTTAATCTCATTTTAATTGATGGAATTTTACTGATAAAGACCACAACCAAATGGTCAAAACGTCGTGAAAGTATTGAATAAAATTGCTAGTTACGTCAAAATCAAGTTTGCCAAGTTTTTATTGTATAAATGTTTTATATGATTATTTTTTATTTTTTAGAAGTATTAATTTTACAACATAAGGTTTTGTCGATTGACAATTTTTTATATCTATTTTTCTAGAATTATAATTATATTGTACAACTAAATTATATTGCGCAAAGATAAAATAATATTATCATTTAAAGCAATTTTTTACAATAATGCAAAAACACTGTGTTTTGCGAACACTTTTTCACATGGCGCGTAGACTTAGCGCTCTTTCTTTATCTTTTTCTGAAAAAGATTCTACATATCATGGTCAATTTTAAAAGAATGTGTAATACTTTCAAATAAGAAAATTTACCGTCACGATTCAATAACAAAATAGTATTTGGTCTGTATTGCATATTGATTTTTCATTATTTATTTTATTACGATAGATAAAAACGCGATTATCATATCAAGAAATTAAAAATTAAAGACTGACACTGATACAACATAACAAAAGATAATCTCCTAAATTGTATCGACTTACCACTTTTCTATTACTCAACTCTCACAGTTGCTTTGGGATATTAAAATTGATAACGAATTGTTTCTTTTGTCGGAACGACAAACAAGTAAACTGACAGCAAGATGTGGTTCTTTTTAATCAAGGTGTAATGATTACTTTTTTTAATAGTTTCATCGATTAACTTCACTGCCTGTAGATATAAGTAAATTGAGATAAACAAACAATCTATGATAACGAGCGACGACGATAAAAGAATTGTGAGGCACAAATATCATATGTCGAATTATATATTATTGTCAGTGTTTAGAGTGAGAGAGAAGAAGAAAGAGCCTATCAGCACATCCGCTAAAAAAGTACGAATCATGTGAATATTTTTCTTGTAAAATGAGGTAAAATAAATTAGAATAAATATTAATTTTAATGTAATACATAATGCAAGTAGCTTTGACTTTGACGTATTGTATATTCTAAGTCACTTTCTAAAGATTTTAATTGTCATTCTTATCATTCAACCATTGTTTATTAAAAAGTTATTAACAAATAAATGTGCATAAAAATTGAGCTTTAAAAGTAAATTCATAATTCAGAAAGAAAATCTACTAAGTTCAAATAGAAAGATGGCCTGTACCTTCAAAGGTACCCAGATAGCCAATTGATATCAGAAAGAATTCTTAAAGTTTTCTTCTTCAAGATTTGGACATCCAAAAATTGGTTTCGAAAGCCAACATAATGAGATCAGAAAGAGCTCTTATGCATCGTATTTAGAGAAAAAAAAGATTTCTTCTGACAGTCACCGAAAAGATTACTTTTTTGAGATATCTTATAAAAGAAATCAAAAAGATTACTTTTTTGAGATATCTTGTAATAGAAATCAAAAAGATTACTTTTTTGAGATATCTTGTAATAGAAATCAAAAAGATTACTTTTTTGAGATATCTCGTAATAGAAATCAAAAAAATATATTAAATTAGATCTTTTTAGAAGTTTATGTTGATGATGCCAATAAAACTTATTCTAAAACATTCGAGACACAAAAAATATGCCTTTGGTAAAATATTTAGCAAGATCCCCAAAGGGAGTTTTTTGATGAAAGACAAGAGACAATTAATTTTCCTTCATATTATATTCATCCTTCATTCACATATATTTCTCTTCCGAGAGTTTATTTGCTAAATATTTTACCAGGGATTTTAAATATGTTGAGAGTAAATATTGAAGCTTAAAGGAAAATTCTTATTTATATGAGAAATCTTCACAAACAAAAATATACGATAATATTATGCCCATTTAGGGGTTACTATATATACATAAACATACATACATATATATATATGTGTGTGTGTGTGTGTGTGTGTATTTTGAATACTTAAATACAAATATAAACTTTTTTAAACATTATATTTATATTAATATATAAAATATAATATAATATATTTTTATAATATAAAATGCTAATATGCTTTTTATGATTTTTAATTAACTATAATAATTAAAAAATGATTATTGAACTTTAAATTATTTGATTAAATAAAAAAAATATTAATCTATAATAAAATAAACATTTTTAATATATATTTATAGATTAATATATATTAAATTAAGATCGTAAATATAATAAAACTTTAATAGAAATAAAAATGTGAAGAAGAAAAATAAACTATTATGAAAAAAATAATAATATTAAAATAAAATATTATAAAATAGTGTTTGAAACGCATAATAGAAACTACATGTAATAAAATATTATATCTTAAATAGAATATTCTAGAATATTCGCTTCCGATCGCAAGTCAACAGGCATATCGTTTTTATATGTTTTTTTTTTGAAAACATATCGCGACATAAATTATCCTGTCGTACAAAAACACGCTCGAAATATAAACAATTAACGGTGTCGCAACCGTTCTGCCGAATAATTATATTTTATTGAGCATGCGCAGCTTCTCACGGGCGCCTCGTTTCGCCAATAATCATCGTGATCGCCAGCTCGCGCATGCTTTCTAACAGCCGTGGTTCTGTCAATTTTGACAGCGGCCAATTACGCGTAATACACTCAGGTCACCTCGCGCAACTTTAAAAAGACGCAAAATTATTGGCGCTTCCCGAAAAGGTGGGTCTTTTGCGGAAACCCATAAAAGAGAGCTCGCACCCGAAATCACAGCTTTATCGCTTTTCCGCCGTGAAAACATATCGCAAACCGCTTATCAGATACACCGCAAAATTCGTTGACGACCGCCGCTATTCCGCACATTGATTTGAGTTCGATTTTCTCTGTAAATTAATTAAGATTGTAAAAGTTTGTTAAAGTGTTCGTTTTCTAATTGCTTTAAAATATTAAAGTCAATTTAATACAAAAAAGTGACTCATCCTTTCGTGCAGCGCGATCCTTTGCTCAAGCAGCGCGTTCGTGAACATATTTTTGGTCCTTCGAGCCGGATACATCGTGCCGGCATCCGCAAGTTTGTGAACGTGTCTCTTGGTGCGGTCAGTGAGCTCGTAGTTCGACATGGATGTGAACACCTTGATCGATTGCCAACGTGAGGTCCAAGTCCGTATTTCACGCTCCGTGGAATACTTGAAAAAGCTGGGCACGACCAACATCACCGCCAGTGCCGTATCCACACGCATCCTAGATCAGCTGTGGACGAAATTTGAAGCCCAGCATGATCTCATTCGCGCGGCTCTGAAAGAGAAGTTTAGTGACAGCGAATACTTCAAGTCGGAGTTGCATGGAGATACTGAAAATCTTTACGTGGCACAACGCAGTATCCTGGATGGCTACGCTGAACATTTCCGGAAGCCAAACGTATCTCCATCCGTCGACGTCGCATCAAGGTCGTCGCTGCCGCGCATCAAGTTGCCGCCGTTTTCTGGCGCCTACGCTGATTGGCCGTCATTTCGTGATCTCTTCCTGTCCGTTGTGAGCAGCAATTCCATCTCAAACATCGAGCGTCTTCACCACCTCCGCTCGTGTTTGACAGGTCAGGCTGAAAAATTGATAAGATCACTACCTGTCACAAGTGACAATTACGATCGCGCTTGGGCAATCTTGAACAAGCATTACGACAACAAAAGAGAATTAATCCGCTCCAACTTTGCCACGTTTACCGCCGTGCCAAAGATGAAGGGAGATACCGCCGAGGAGCTGAGCCGCATCCACAACGCTGTCACCGCCGCCATCAATGCACAGGAGAGTATTGGACGTCCTATCAACTCGCACGGGATGGACCTGTTCAATCACCTGGTCATCGAATTGTTCGACGCCCGCACTCGTCTCGAATGGGAGTCAGCCACGTCAGACTCCACCGAACCACCACAGAATGAGGCACTTCTCGACTTTATTAGTCGACGGGTATTGACCCTCAACGCTGCACGACCGAGGAGTGTCACAAAAGGACCTGGAGAGGCATCGCGATTCGCCAAAGCGCACGTCACCAGACATCAAGGCACAGATTCGCCTCATTGTGCACTGTGTCGTGAAAAACATACACTGATGACCTGCAAGGAGTTCAAGGCCAAGACCGCGGTCGAACGGAAAACATTCGTGGAGACCAACCGACTGTGCTTCAACTGCCTGGGCAATCACTTCTTGTCACGGTGTCAATCGAAGAAGAATTGCCTCACTTGCAACGCACGACACCACACCATGCTGCACGGGGCATCCACATCATCACCGTCCGCTGAGGCCACTTCACTTGTCACCACACTGGCCACCTCACAGCAATGTGAGAGTCACAAGGCCGTCCTTCTTGCAACTGCCCGCGTCAAGGTCGCGGACCGCTACGGATCACCACACGAGGTTCGAGTCTTGATCGACCAGTGCTCCGAGGTGTCCATCATCTCTGAAGCGCTGGCTCAACGCCTTCGTCTTCCTCGAGCTTCAACGAATCTGTCCATCTTTGGCATCGGAGGGACTCGCTCTGGATCGGCTCGTGGCAAGGTCACCCTGGACATCACATCCGACGTGACCAACACCGAGCTTCGCGTGGTCGCCTTTGTGTTGCCTCGCATCTCACTACAACAAGGCACCGCTCAACGCGAGAATTGCAGCTGGCCTCACATCCAAGGACTCCGGTTGGCCGACCCGCGGTACCTGGATGACGACCCTGCGGAGCTACTTCTTGGTGCAGAGGTCTACTCGTTAATTCTTAAGGAAGGCCTTCGCAAGGGCGACTCACGCATGCCGATCGCCCAGCAGACCAGCTTGGGATGGATCCTGTCCGGAGGCTACGACTCAGCAGTCACCGACGGACATCGCCGCACGTTTCAGTGCACCGCCGACAACGACCTTGCTGACCTGGTGCGACGATTCTGGGAGCAGGAACGCGAGCCAGCAGCTGGGATCGTGCTCACCGCCGACGAAGCCAGATGCGAGGACCTCTATGTGCGCACAGTCACACGCACATCTAGTGGAAGATACGTGGTAAGGCTGCCATTTGCCTCACCGCCGACATCACTCAGCGAGACTCGTCGACCTGCAGAGCGCCTCCTGGAAGCGATGGAGCGGAAGGGAGCCCGTGATGCTCGGTTCGGTGATCTCTATCGAGACTTCATGGATGAATACGAAAACCTGCAACACATGGAGAAGGTTAGTACGTTTACGACAGGTTCTGGTCCCAGGTGCTACTTACCGCATCACGGGGTCCTCAAGGAGTCGAGCACGACCACGAAGCTCAGGGTTGTGTTCAACGGCTCCCAACGCACACGGTCCGGAGAGTCGCTGAACTCGCACCTCCTCACTGGAGCTAACCTCTTGCCAGCACTCGCTGACGTCTTACTCCGTTGGCGTTGGCATCGGTACGTTTTCGTCACGGACATCGAGAAAATGTACCGACAAATTCTTGTTCATCCGGAGGATTGTCGCCTGCAAACCATCCTGTGGCGCCACAACAGCTCAGACAACATCTGCGAGTACGAGTTGAAGACCGTGACCTACGGACTGGCGTGCGCACCCTTCCTCGCCATCAGGACGCTTCACCAACTTGCTGCAGACGAAGAGGCACGATATCCACGCGGAGTCAGGGCGCTGCGACAAGACTGTTACGTCGACGACGTGGTCACCGGTGCCGACAGCCTGGCGGATGCCATCAAACTCCAACAGGAACTACAGAGTCTCTGCATGGCGGGCGGGTTTCCTTTGCGAAAGTGGGCTGCCAACAACCAGCAGGTGCTCACCGGAATTCCGCCGGAACATCGGCTTCAACGCGGACCGCGCTCGTGGGAAGGAGAGAGCCACGCCACCCTGGGTCTTCGATGGCATCCTCAAGGGGATTGGTTCTCCTTCACCATACGTCCGCGTTCAACCACCGACCTCACGAAGAGACGAGTCTTGGCCGAGACAGCTCGACTATTCGATCCAATGGGCTGGCTAGCGCCTGTCGTCATCCGAGCCAAAATTCTGATCCAGTCTACGTGGCTTCAACGGCTGGATTGGGACTCTCCGCTGCCTGATCAGGACGCACACCGCTGGAGACAACTGCTGAATCAACTTCCGTTGCTGGATCACATCCGTGTGGATCGTTGGCTCAGCACCGGAGATGACCAGTCGCAACTGCAGCTCCATGGGTTTGCCGATGCATCGGAGCGAGGATACGCCGCCGTCGTATACATACGCAACGCTGCAACAGAGAAGACATCAATTAATCTGCTGATGGCAAAATCGAAGGTCGCACCAGTCAAGCAGGTGTCGTTACCTCGATTGGAGCTTTGTGCCGCCGCATTACTCACCACGCTCATGTTGCATGTACGCACTACCCTCGGCTTGGCTGTTACGCCGGTGCACCTGTGGTCCGACTCCAAGGTCACTCTTCACTGGATTCGCGGACACTGCACCCGCTGGAAGACCTTTGTTGCCAACCGAGTGTCGCAGATCCAGACCCTGCTTCCAGACGCTCATTGGAGACACGTCGCCGGACGAGAAAACCCTGCAGATTGTGCATCGCGTGGTGTTACACCTGAGGACTTACGCAATCATAAACTGTGGTGGACAGGACCTACCTGGCTGTCAGGAGACGAGGCTGCCTGGCCTGGTGCAGACATCGACGTCCCAGAGGATGACCTCCCTGAGCAACGAGTCACCAGCCTGGTAGTCAAGGCGCCAGTCATTACCGAACCGGACCTTCTTCTGCGGTTCCCGACGCTGCAACGGCTGCTGCGAGTCACTGCGTGGTGTCGTCGATGGCTCAACCCGGTGAGACGTGACGCCAGACCTGGCTGTCCATTGCAGCCTGACGAGCTGGACTCCGCGCTGTTTCGATGGCTGCGAGTGGTGCAGGCGCTCCATTTTCCGACGGACGTAGCCGCGGCCTCTGCTGGACGCACTACTCCACCGCGAAGCCACCTGGTAAAGTTGAGTCCGTTCCTCGACGATCAAGGCGTACTGCGCGTCGGAGGACGTCTCAAAAACTCTCAACTTCCGCTCGACGAGAAACATCCGATGATCATCCCGGCGGCATCCTGGCTGACTCGGCTGGTGATCGATTCCTGCCATCGACGAACACTGCACGGGGGTGTGCAGCTGACACTCGGCCTGCTCCGCCTGCGCTTCTGGGTGCCTCGAGGAAGAACCGCCGTCAAGCAGCAGCTACATCGATGCGTTACCTGCACTCGATGGCGTGCTGCCACGCCACAGCCTCAGATGGGTAACCTTCCTCGGGACCGAGTAACGCCAACCCGACCGTTCCTCAGCACCGGCGTGGATTACGCAGGACCCATCCTCCTTCGGACCAGCAAGGGACGTGGACACCGTGCGCATAAAGGGTACATCGCAGTCTTCATCTGTTTCTGGTCGAAGGCCACTCACTTGGAGGTCGTCTCCGACTACACCTCCGAGGCTTTCATCGCCGCTCTGCACCGCTTCGTCTCCCGCAGGGGCCTCTGTGCTGAGATCTACAGCGACTGCGGCACGACATTCATCGGGGCAGATCGTACGCTGCGAGGTCTCTTTGATGCAGCGACAGCCGAAGGTCATCGTATCGTCCTTGCCGCCACCGCTCAAGGAATCCGCTGGCACTTCAACCCGCCAGCGGCCCCGCACTTTGGTGGTCTTTGGGAGGCTGCAGTGAAGTCGACCAAGTTCCACCTCCGTCGGGTGATCGGCGAGACCACCCTCACGTTCGAGGAGCTGAGCACACTCCTCGCCCAGATCGAAGCTTGTCTTAATTCTCGTCCATTGCAGGCACTCTCAGATGACCCAGAGGACGTCTCTGCGTTGACCCCCGGTCACTTCCTCGTCGGGGCGCCGCTACTTGCTGTGCCGGAACCGTCATTGACAGGGCAGACGGTACCCACCTTGTCACGCTGGCGTCATTTGCAGCAGATGAGGGATCACTTCTGGCAGCGATGGTCATCCGAATATTTGCACGGACTAGCCTCACGCACCAAATGGCTCAAGGGAGAAGCTGCACCCCACGTCGGTGACCTCTGTCTCGTGCGCTCCGAGCTCACCCCACCGAGCCGATGGCCACTGGCTCGCATATCGCGACTTCACCCCGGGGACGATGGGATTGTACGCGTGGTGTCAATCCGAACGGCCACGTCCGAGCTTGTGCGCCCACTCGTCAAGCTTGTTTTCCTCCCGGGCGTGAACGACGCACCTACACCGCACACTGACACTTCGTAACGTCACACAATCATCACTTCATGCATCATAGCATCTGTCGCACGTCACTCATCTCATCCACCACCGCACAAAAAGAAAAAAAATTATTTCGTTATCACCGCTCACTGCATTACACACTCGCCGTTCACATCAACCACGCGTTGTCACCGGATCAGCTGATTATTTCACACCACGCGTTTACCACGTGCTCTCATCGGCTCAGCTGATCGATTCACACCACGCGATCACCACGTGTATTTCGCCGCGCCGGCGCGCTCGCCCCACCATCGATCGCTATCGACTTGCGATTCCGCGACCGAAATACCATAAACATGTTGTCACTGCGCGACAAGGCGGGCGGGAATGTTTGAAACGCATAATAGAAACTACATGTAATAAAATATTATATCTTAAATAGAATATTCTAGAATATTCGCTTCCGATCGCAAGTCAACAGGCATATCGTTTTTATATGTTTTTTTTTTGAAAACATATCGCGACATAAATTATCCTGTCGTACAAAAACACGCTCGAAATATAAACAATTAACGGTGTCGCAACCGTTCTGCCGAATAATTATATTTTATTGAGCATGCGCAGCTTCTCACGGGCGCCTCGTTTCGCCAATAATCATCGTGATCGCCAGCTCGCGCATGCTTTCTAACAGCCGTGGTTCTGTCAATTTTGACAGCGGCCAATTACGCGTAATACACTCAGGTCACCTCGCGCAACTTTAAAAAGACGCAAAATTATTGGCGCTTCCCGAAAAGGTGGGTCTTTTGCGGAAACCCATAAAAGAGAGCTCGCACCCGAAATCACAGCTTTATCGCTTTTCCGCCGTGAAAACATATCGCAAACCGCTTATCAGATACACCGCAAAATTCGTTGACGACCGCCGCTATTCCGCACATTGATTTGAGTTCGATTTTCTCTGTAAATTAATTAAGATTGTAAAAGTTTGTTAAAGTGTTCGTTTTTTAATTGCTTTAAAATATTAAAGTCAATTTAATACAAAAAAGTGACTCATCCTTTCGTGCAGCGCGATCCTTTGCTCAAGCAGCGCGTTCGTGAACAAATAGAAAAAATAATATAATTTTTATGCCAAAATTTTAAAATTATATTTGAGCGTGTTTTTTTTCTATATAACGAACTCGATCACTTGCATGTTGTAGCCATTTTTGAATTGTTTCTTGTACGTCAAAGATTGTACAATTACGCCCGGAATTGATCATAATCTCTGAAACAGTTTTATATTACTAATTGAGTGGCAAATTATAACATGGATATTATATAACACTTATTGTTATTATATTAGTTTGTGTTTTATTACTGCTGCATTTCAATAATTTTTTCTTAAAAATTTACTACAGAAAAATTCATATAAATCTATAAAAAATAAATAAATATAATTATTAAATTATTCTCGCCTGTATATGTATATATGTTTATCTGCAGACACGATAACGTCTCGATAAGTTTTATCTTTTCAATAAAAGTTTCTGTTTCCACGTACAGTAATGAATCAGTTTTATTGAGACAGTTTATGGACTAGTCTCTCTTCTTCTTGATAAAATATCCAGTCCTATAATTTATATGTGTATAAATACATTATATATATTATTATGAATATTTTGTATCTCATATTCTTTGTTGATATTATAAAATTAATTTATAATAAATGCAATTTGATCATATGTTAAACATTTTTGGTTATGTTAATTTTGGAATCGGTTATATTATCAAAAAATTGGTTTTATATTCATTACTTTAATATTTTACATCTTGTATTTTTTGTAGCATTTATTGTTTAATTAATATTTACATCATAAACTTACCTGAATCATAAATCAATCGACAACACGACAACGATACGTTAATTGTAGCTGCATATAAAGAACACGTGAAAGCACTGAGTATACACTATACACTGGAACACACTATACATATTAATATAATGCGCAAGCGCGCGAACAAATCTAAAATACATCATATACAAGATAACGTTCTGTTGTCTTCAATAAGAAATCCATAAAATTAGCTGGAAAAAGATTTCTTACTGATCTCGTAAAATTAATTTCTCAAACAAGATATCTTAAAGAAATCTTATAATAGACTTCTACAAATTTAAATCTATTAGAAATCATATTGAGAGCTCGGAAAGCAATCTTTGATAAGATTTCTAATTGAGGTCTTTCTGACATTCGTGCTATCTGGGTATTAATGTAGAATCCATGTTTATTACACATTTGTTCTTTATTGTAATCAATATTATTTGTTCTTAAAATACATAATGTAAACCCTTTTTTTTACATTACAATTACCATATATTCATATAAGTTCTCAAAATCACATATCACATTGCGAATTTTGATATAAAACGAGAGCTCTAATTTTATTTATAATTCACGTGGAATTGATTACAATTCCAAAA
>NW_028189578.1:0-18513 GCF_048542155.1 Nylanderia fulva
TTCCTTGGAGGCGAGGGCCCAGATTTTTCCGTGGATGCCGTCAGGTCCAGGGGCTTTTCCCTTCTTGATCCTCTTGACGGCATCCCGGATTTCCCCTCCCGTGACCCCCATCTCTGTTTCGTCCCAGTCCTGCTCCCCGGCCTGTATCGGGCTTTGTGTGCCCGACGCCCGGGGGAACAGGACCTCTATGATATTTTTTACGAGATGGGGGTCCAACGACTCCGTTAGTGGTGCCGTCCCTCCTCTCAATTTATTGAGAACTATGCAAAATTAATACCTAATCAAACCATCACATACCAATGCTCAAGCTCGTATAACAATAAAAACAATGATAAATTATTGAATTAAGGCCATGTGTAACGAGCAATACGATATTATTTTATTATTTAGAGGAAAATTCTTAATTTGAAATAATAATTACACAAACGTTTCGAGCACTACTTGCTCCTCTTCAGTGCGCAAAAAAATAGTGATAATAAATAACGATAATAAATAAATACATAAAATTCTAATAAAAAATCCGCAATACATAGTCAATATAAGTTATATAGTTAAGTCATAGTTATAACGCAAAATATATTTACAATGAATTGAAACCATTAAAATAGTTCGACAAAGTAAGACCCCAATTAGAAGCAGAATGATTCGTCCGGTTATTCATAAAATATTTTAGAATTATTAATAAAAACTCGGAGTGACACTTATACATTACTCCAAACGAACCACTTATCGTTATTTGACGAAAGTCCCTCGATCTGGCAATGATTATGTCCATCCTCTCCAAATTATTTGATATTTGTTAACTGAATTTAAAGAATTTATTCAATTGTAAAATAGGATTCCACTAATGTGTATGTAAAAAAGATTAAAAATTACAAATTAAATTAAATACTAAAATATTGAACCTTTATGCTTACAAATTGTTCCGAATAACTTGAGATGACGATGCCTCTAATTGTTGTTGGCCTTATTGTTAGTACTTGACTGTTGTCTAGTCTTTTAAAAAATCGAATAAATAGGTGTCAGATCTCACAAAATAAACATTTACATAAGTCTAAAAATTCGATATTTCTTCTAGAATGTCGAAATACGCGTTGTTAAGTAATTCGGTGTCTGTGTTATTATTTATACCATGCCTTTGTTCCTTGATGTGTATCATTTCCGAGATAAGTCTTTTATAATAATTAGATTCAACATCAAGTATTTTAACGTTATCCCAATCAAAAGCATGTTTTTTTATCTATAATATGTTCAGAGACCACAGAATGCTTGGAGGAATCAAATTTAATATTATTCATATGCTCTTTTAGTCTAGTGCGTAATTTTCTTTTTGTTTGCTCAACATACGAAGCTTCACAATCCTTACAATTAATTTTGTAGACAACATTATTATTATTGTTATGCACGTTTTTGTCCTTGTGGACTTTAATTAATTTGTTAAGATTATTTAGACAACGGTATCCTACTCTGAAATCTGATTTTTTTATTGTCGATGCTATTGTCTCAGAAATGTTATTAATGTATGGAATGACGAAAAATTTTTTCTTTCTATTATCTTCTGCAATTTCTTTTTTTCTATTGTTGTTAAACTGACCATTGTTTAAAACTCTTATTCTCTTATTTATTTCTTTAAAGATTAAATGAATATGGTAACCGTTGTCCAATAATATTTTAATACACAGTTCTAAATTTTTCTTATGATATATGGGATGAGATAATAACAATGCCCTATTAATAAGATTATAAATTACTCCTATTTTATGGCACATAAAGTGACTCGATAAAAAAGATAGTACTCTACCTGAACATGTCTTTTTTGAAACCAATCTAAGTGTATGACGTTATCTATTATTTTAATGTTTAAATCTAGAAAATTTATGCTTCTATTAATTTCGTATTCAATCGTAAATTGTAGTCGTTGATTGTAACTATTAAACTTATTCAGTAAACTATCAATTTTATTCTTTGGTGCCACCATAATAATGTCGTCTACATATCTATAATATATTTCGATACCAATGTCCAATTCATTAATTATTGATTCTTCAAGATCTTGCATAACAATATTAGCAATTATTGGCGATAACGGGGAACCCATAGGTGTGCCATAAACTTGCTTGTATACAATGTCATTGAATGTAAAGTATGTTGACGACAATATAAATTTAACCATGGAAATGAATTCATTTTTTGGAATTAATGTGTGTGTATTGATATAATTCCATCTATTGCTCACACTTTCTATTGCAAGATCTATCGGAATGTTAGTGAATAGTGAAACCACGTCTAATGATATTAGAATATCTTCCGCACCAATTTTCTTACCCGCTAGCTTGCTGTAAAGTTCGAAACTATTATTTACATTACTTTTTCCCGTAGGAATACTATTTGAAATGATTTTATGTAAAAATGTGGCTCAGTTAACAAATATCAAATAATTTAGAGAGGATGGACATAATCATTGCCAGATCGAGGGACTTTCGTCAAATAACGATAAGTGGTTCGTTTGGAGTAATGTATAAGTGTCACTCCGAGTTTTTATTAATAATTTTAAAATATTTTATGAATAACCGGACGAATCATTCTGCTTCTAATTGGGGTCTTACTTTGTCGAACTATTTTAATGGTTTCAATTCATTGTAAATATATTTTGCGTTATAACTATGACTTAACTATATAACTTATATTGACTATGTATTGCGGATTTTTTATTAGAATTTTATGTATTTATTTATTATCGTTATTTATTATCACTATTTTTTTGCGCACTGAAGAGGAGCAAGTAGTGCTCGAAACGTTTGTGTAATTATTATTTCAAATTAAGAATTTTCCTCTAAATAATAAAATAATATCGTATTGCTCGTTACACATGGCCTTAATTCAATAATTTATCATTGTTTTTATTGTCATACGAGCTTGAGCATTGGTATGTGATGGTTTGATTAGGTATTAATTTTGCATTGTTTTTTACGCTGGCCTGAAAATGCGTTATACTAATATTCCGTTTAAATTTCATCGTTTCAATTTTAATTTCTTATATAACTCATTTGGGGGAGTAATAACATGGAGGTTAAAGCAATGGATTGATTTAAATTATCAAATAATCAAAGCTAGATCAAAGTTGAATTTTTTAAAACATTGTAAAAATTTTGATGCCTTACCTAACCACTTGACGTCGTATTGTGGGAATCAATTTTGTTTACATCACTTTAGATCGAAAAAAAGACTTGATAGCTTGCTGTACAGATTCAAAAAACAAATTTTAAATATTGAAATCAGAGATTTATATAGACTAATTAATTTATTACATGGTAAACTTTACAATATTTCAAGATATGTGGCTAACAAACTGCCAGTACACATATGGAACGAAATTTTAAGACATTATTTCATCTCATTTGACATGTTTCATAACAGACTACATAACAAACATAATAACAAATTTAATTGGCTAATTAAAAAGAAACAAGACGAATATCTGAAAAATATCAAACCGATTAAACTTAGTTATTCCATCAACAAAATAGACATTCCACAATCAACAATTTCAGTAAACAATAATATAAACAAAGACATTGTCATATATCCTAATAAATTCAGAGACAAACATATTAATCCTCTATCCAGTACTAACGAAAAATGGTTTATTAATTTGACTGACACAATAATTCCTACCAATGTCACTAATCTATTACAATTTGGAAGTAAATTCGGCCTGCCGTTTAAGAATGACAAAAAGTTGGCCATACACGAGTTTATCAAAGATATAGAAAGGAATTCCACTAGTTCTAACATGAAAAATTTAAATACATTACGTAACAATCTGGTTCCACAACTTTCCTATTTTTTACACGGCAAAACTAAGTTTAATTCAACTCATGAAGATTTGATTAGTATGCATAAATATACAAGGAGGTTTTGCCATGATAATCCGGATATTCTTTTTACAAGGGCTGATAAGGGCAACGTAACGGTCGCGATGACAAAAGAATATTACACGAATAAGATGGAAGGTTTACTTGAAGACAATAGCACCTATTCTATCATAAAAAAGAACCCATCCTCCAAAATAGAAAAGGAACTAAACGATATTCTTAAGAAATGGCAAAAAAAAGGGTACATTTCTAATAAAGAATATTACTCACTACGTTCCAGCGACTCCCTTCTTCCAAAATGTTATGGTCTCCCAAAAATACACAAGGAGAATACTCCATTTAGAGTAATTGTGTCATCGATTAATACCACGCTTTACTCGATAGCCACATTTTTACATAAAATCATTTCAAATAGTATTTCTACGGGAAAAAGTAATGTAAATAATAGTTTTGAACTTTACAGCAAGCTAGCGGGTAAGAAAATTGGTGCGGAAGATATTCTAATATCATTAGACGTGGTTTCACTATTCACTAACATTCCGATAGATCTTGCAATAGAAAGTGTGAGCAATAGATGGAATTATATCAATACACACACATTAATTCCAAAAAATGAATTCATTTCCATGGTTAAATTTATATTGTCGTCAACATACTTTACATTCAATGACATTGTATACAAGCAAGTTTATGGCACACCTATGGGTTCCCCGTTATCGCCAATAATTGCTAATATTGTTATGCAAGATCTTGAAGAATCAATAATTAATGAATTGGACATTGGTATCGAAATATATTATAGATATGTAGACGACATTATTATGGTGGCACCAAAGAATAAAATTGATGGTTTACTGAATAAGTTTAATAGTTACAATCAACGACTACAATTTACGATTGAATACGAAATTAATAGAAGCATAAATTTTCTAGATTTAAACATTAAAATAATAGATAACGTCATACACTTAGATTGGTTTCAAAAAAAGACATGTTCAGGTAGAGTACTATCTTTTTTATCGAGTCACCCTATGTGCCATAAAATAGGAGTAATTTATAATCTTATTAATAGGGCATTGTTATTATCTCATCCCATATATCATAAGAAAAATTTAGAACTGTGTATTAAAATATTATTGGACAACGGTTACCCTATTCATTTAATCTTTAAAGAAATAAATAAGAGAATAAGAGTTTTAAACAATGGTCAGTTTAACAACAATAGAAAAAAAGAAATTGCAGAAGATAATAGAAAGAAAAAATTTTTCGTCATTCCATACATTAATAACATTTCTGAGACAATAGCATCGACAATAAAAAAATCAGATTTCAGAGTAGGATACCGTTGTCTAAATAATCTTAACAAATTAATTAAAGTCCACAAGGACAAAAACGTGCATAACAATAATAATAATGTTGTCTACAAAATTAATTGTAAGGATTGTGAAGCTTCGTATGTTGGGCAAACAAAAAGAAAATTACGCACGAGACTAAAAGAGCATATGAATAATATTAAACTTGATTCCTCCAAGCATTCTGTGGTCTCTGAACATATTATAGATAAAAAACATGCTTTTGATTGAGATAACGTTAAAATACTTGATGTTGAATCTAATTATTATAAAAGACTTATCTCGGAAATGATACACATCAAGGAACAAAGGCATGGTATAAATAATAACACAGACACCGAATTACTTAACAACGCGTATTTCGACATTCTAGAAGAAATATCGAATTTTTAGACTTATGTAAATGTTTATTTTGTGAGATCTGACACCTATTTATTCGATTTTTTAAAAGACTAGACAACAGTCAAGTACTAACAATAAGGCCAACAACAATTAGAGGCATCGTCATCTCAAGTTATTCGGAACAATTTGTAAGCATAAAGGTTCAATATTTTAATGCAAAATTAATACCTAATCAAAACATCACATACCAACGCTCAAGCTCGTATGACAATAAAAACAATGATAAATTATTAAATTAAGGCCATGTGTAACGAGCAATACGATATTATTTTATTATTGAGAAGAAAATTCTTAATTTGAAATAATAATTATACAAACGTTTCGAGCTCTACTTGCTCCTCTTCAGTGCGCAAAAAAATAGTGATAATAAATAACGATAATAAATAAATACATAAAATTCTAATAAAAAATCCGCAATACATAGTCAATATAAGTTATATAGTTGAGTCATAGTTAAAACGCAAAATATATTTACAATGAATTGAGACCATTAAAATAGTTTAACAAAGTAAGAACCCAATTAGAAGCAGAATGATTCGTCCGGTTATTCACAAAATATATTAGAATTATTAATAAAAACTTGGAGTGACACTTATACATTACTCCAAATGAACCACTTATCGTTATTTGACGAAAGTCCCTCGATCTGGCAATGATTATGTTCATCCTCTCCAAATTATTTGATATTTGTTAACTAAATTTAAAGAATTTATTCAATTGTAAAATAGGATTCCACTAATGTGTATGTGAAAAAAAGATTAAAAATTATAAATTAAACTAACTACTAAAATATTGAACCTTTATGCTTACAAATTGTTCCGAATAACCTGAGATGACGATGCTTCTAATTGTTGTTGGCCTTATTGTTAGTACTTGACTGTTGTCTTTTAAAAAGTCGAATAAATAGGTGTCAGATCTCACAAAATAAACATTTACATAAGTCTAAAAATTCGATATTTCTTCTAGAATGTCGAAATACGCGTTGTTAAGCATTTCGGTGTCTGTGTTATTATTTATACCATGCCTTTGTTCCTTGATGTGTATCATTTCCGAGATAAGTCTTTTATAATAATTAGATTCAATATCAAGTATTTTAACGTTATCCCAATCAAAAGCATGTTTTTTATCCATAATATGTTCAGAGACCACAGAATGCTTGGAAGAATCAAATTTAATATTATTCATATGCTCTTTTAGTCTAGTGCGTAATTTTCTTTTGGTTTGCCCAACATACGAAGCTTCACAATCCTTACAATTAATTTTGTAGACAACATTATTATTATTGTTATGCACGTTTTTGTCCTTGTGGACATTAATTAATTTGTTAAGATTATTTAGACAACGGTATCCTACTCTGAAATCTGATTTTTTTATTGTCGATGCTATTGTCTCAGAAATGTTATTAATGTATGGAATGACGAAAAATTTTTTCTTGCTATTATCTTCTGCAATTTCTTTTTTTCTATTGTTGTTAAACTGACCATTGTTTAAAATTCTTATTCTCTTATTTATTTCTTTAAAGATTAAATGAATAGGGTAACCGTTGTCCAATAATATTTTAATACACAGTTCTAAATTTTTCTTATGATATATGGGATGAGATAATAACAATGCCTTATTAATAAGATTATAAATTACTCCTATTTTATGGCACATAGGGTGACTCGATAAAAAAGATAGTACTCTACCTGAACATGTCTTTTTTTGAAACCAATCTAAGTGTATGATGTTGTCTATTATTTTAATGTTTAAATCTAGAAAATTTATGCTTCTATTAATTTCGTATTCAATCGTAAATTGTAGTCGTTGATTGTAACTATTAAACTTATTCAATACGCTATCAATTTTATTCTTTGGTGCCACCATATCCTATTTTACAATTGAATAAATTCTTTAAATTCAGTTAACAAATATCAAATAATTTGGAGAGGATGAACATAATCATTGCCAGATCGAGGGACTTTCGTCAAATAACGATAAGTGGTTCATTTGGAGTAATGTATAAGTGTCACTCCAAGTTTTTATTAATAATTCAAATATATTTTATGAATAACCGGACGAATCATTCTGCTTCTAATTGGGTTCTTACTTTGTTGAACTATTTTAATGGTCTCAATTCATTGTAAATATATTTTGCGTTTTAACTATGACTCAACTATATAACTTATATTGACTATGTATTACGGATTTTTTATTAGAATTTTATGTATTTATTTATTATCGTTATTTATTATCACTATTTTTTTGCGCACTGAAGAGGAGCAAGTAGAGCTCGAAACGTTTGTATAATTATTATTTCAAATTAAGAATTTTCTTCTCAATAATAAAATAATATCGTATTGCTCGTTACACATGGCCTTAATTTAATAATTTATCATTGTTCAATATTTTAGTATTTAATTTAATTTGTAATTTTTAATCTTTTTTACATACACATTAGTGGAATCCTATTTTACAATTGAATAAATTCTTTAAATTCAGTTAACAAATATCAAATAATTTGGAGAGGATGGACATAATCATTGCCAGATCGAGGGACTTTCGTCAAATAACGATAAGTGGTTCGTTTGGAGTAATGTATAAGTGTGTGACGACCCGTTTTGTCGTCACTAGAAGCCGCGCAAGCGCGAGGCCGACCGTCCGCCCGCGCTCATATAAACGGCCCCTGTCGGGGCCACCACACGTCGAACACGTGGGAATTTGCCTTTTCGCCCCACCCGACCGAACCGCCCCACTCCAAGCTAGTTGGAGGGGGCTGACCGACGGGTATATAAAGCGGCGCAGCCGAGACTTCGGGACCAGTCCCGTCCTGGTCTCTTGAGCGTACTCAAGGACCACTCCTCACCTCCTAACCATCCCGGGCGACGAGCGTTCTCGTCGGGCAGGCCGAGCGTCCTCGGTCACCGGATCCTCTCCGAACCTCACCCCGGTCGACGAGCGTTCTCGTCGGGCAGGCCGAGCGTCCTCGGTCACCGGATCCTCTCCGAACATCACCCCGGTCGACGAGCGTTCTCGTCGGGCAGACCGAGCATTCTCGGTCTCCGGATCCTCTCCGAACATCACCCCGGTCGACGAGCGTTCTCGTCAGGTAGGCCGAGCATTCTCGGTCTCCGGATCCTCTCCGAACATCACCCCGGTCGACGAGCGTTCTCGTCAGGTAGGCCGAGCATTCTCGGTCTCCGGATCCTCTCCGAACATCACCCCGGTCGACGAGCGTTCTCGTCGGGCAGGCCGAGCGTCCTCGGTCACCGGATCCTCTCCGAACAGCACCCCGGTCGACGAGCGTTCTCGTCGGGCAGGCCGAGCATTCTCGGTCTCCGGATCCTCTCCGAACATCACCCCGGTCGACGAGCGTTCTCGTCGGGTAGGCCGAGCATTCTCGGTCTCCGGATCCTCTCCGAACATCACCCCGGTCGACGAGCGTTCTCGTCGGGCAGGCCGAGCGTCCTCGGGCACCGGATCCACTCCAAACATCACCCCGGCCGACGAGCGTTCTCGTCGGGAAGGCCGAGTTTCCTCGGTCACCGGATCCTCCGAGAGCCACCGACATCTTGCGGAGCTCGCCCTTCTCAGGGCGCCCGAATCCAAGGCGGTTTACGGAGCTCGCCCTTTTCAGGGCGCTCGTATCCACGCCGCGTTGGGTAAATTTCGTCCGCCGCGCTACTATCTTAGTTATAAGTTGTGTCCGCGTCCGTATGATTTGGTCGCGTTTCACCCGTCGCGTTATTATTTGTAAACCTTGGTTATAAGTCGTGCCCGCGTCCGTATGATTTGGTCGCGTTTCACCCGTCGCGTTATTATTTGTAAACCTTGGTTATAAGTCGTGCCCGCGTCCGTATGATTTGGTCGCGTTTCACCCGTCGCGTTATTATTTGTAAATCTTAGTTATAAGTAGTGTCCGCGTCCGTATGATTTGGTCGCGTTTTCGTCCGTCGCGTTATTATTTGTAAACCTTGGTTATAAGTCGTGCCCGCGTCCGTATGATTTGGTCGCGTTTCGTCCGTCGCGTTATTATTTGTAAACCTTAGTTATAAGTCGTGTCCATGTCCGTATGATTTGGTCACGCTTCGTCCGTTGCATTACTTGTATTCCTTAGTTATAAATCGTGTCCGCGTCCGTTGGTCGCGGTCCGCACTTCCTGCGATTCCCCTCTGTACGCGTAGACTAGATAATAAGCCAACCCTTGAAGGGCGGCTTCAATAAACTCTGTTTTTACCAGAACGATTGGCGTGGTTATTGCGAACCTGAGTCTCCCCCTCTTCCCGAATCCTGGCACCGACGAGCCGATCCGTGGCGTCGGGAAAGGAGCCCCGTTACATGGCGCCCGAACAGGGACTTGACTCGACCGTCTGAGACTCCGGTTCGCAATCCATATGCTTGGGTGGATTTACCACCTAGACTCGCCGACCGCGACCTCGACCCGGAAGGGAGATTAGTCGACCTCCGCCGCCGCATCAGAAACCACGTGATGGCTACCCACGCCGACACCGGAGCGTCCGTAACACTCCAAGTACCCAGCCGCGAAGACCGTTACCAGAGTGCACGAGGAACCCCCGAACCACCCGAAGCCGACCCGGCGAAGGCCCTTAACCAGATACGCAAGTGGGGCTGCCATTTCGAGGGTAAAGACCCCCTCGCGTTCCTCGAGCACCTAGAGGAACTCAGTGTGGCCTATGGTCTGGAAGACCACCATCTCTTAATCGGCCTAGCCGAGCTTCTAAAAGGCGAGGCCCTCCTGTGGTGGAGGAACACCAGAGAACAGTGGTCCACCTGGACCGAATTCCGAAAAGATTTCCTCGCCCAATACCTGTCGCCCGGGTATAAGCGACAATTGCGGCGAGAAATACAAGGCCGGCGACAAAAGCCAGGGGAGGCTTTTACTCGATACGCCACCGCCGTGCAAACCATGATGCGTCGGGCCGGCGGTTACACCCGCAGGGACCAGCTCGAACAGCTGTACGAAAACGCTGACCCAGAGCTCCAGCTATACATTCGGTTAGACGAGCTGCACACCGTCTCCGAACTATGTAGCCGCGCCGCTAAGTGGGAGGAGATCCACCGGCGCCGTCAGGAACAACGTCGCGAGGTCTCCAGATCTACCGAGGCAAATCTTGCTGCAGCCACATATGACCGCTCAAACTGCTGCTGGCGGTGCAAGCAGCGAGGACACACCCGACTCGATTGCCGCCGCCCAGCACGAAAGTTCTGTTCACAGTGCGGGAAGGATGGCGTTCTAACACGGGACTGCCATCCTCCGGCGGGAAACGGCCAGCGGGTCGGAACCGAGGAGGCCACCGCCCGACCCGCGTCCAGTTAGAGTACACGCCACGGCCGCACCTATTAGTCCGGATCCGCCGACTCACCGCCTGGGCGCTTCTCGATTCCGGATCGGAGGTGTCCTTCATAAACGCCACCATGGCCGACCGCCTGTCCGAACACGGCCTCCAGATCCAGCCATCCGAAGAACCGGTCAACCTGGCCGACGGCTCCAGGGCATCCACCTCCGGCTCAGTCCGACTCGCCCTCCGGATCGGCCCTCGCTCTGTCCGCCACCGTTTCCAGGTCTTGGATAACCTTAACAGCGAGGTCCTCATCGGGGTCGACCTGTGGGCTCGATTACGCCTCACCCTGCCGCCTCCGCCACCCGATCGGCCGAAAGAGACGGCCCCAATCTATTTGGCAACTATCCGATTATCAGCCGGGATCTCTCCACGTTCGCCCGAAGAGGACCAGCGCTTCCGGCAGTTTCTGGACACCGAGCTTCGGTTATTCGAATCCGTGCGGGGACCCACCGATTGCGCCGAACACCGGATCAGACTACGACCCGGGGCCCCGATAAAACAGCGGTACCGACCGCGTAATCCAGCCATGCAAGCCGTCATCGATAGCGAGGTTAACAAGATGCTAGACGCCGGGGTGATCGAGCCCTCCGGCAGTGCCTGGAGTTCCCCCGTGGTCCTCGTAAAAAAGAAAGATGGGGGCCACCGGTTCTGCGTTGATTACCGCAAACTGAACCAAGCTTCTGATAAGGACGCCTACCCACTGCCGCACATCTTTGCTACGCTCGACAAGCTCCGTGGGGCCCAGTATCTATCTACATTGGACTTGAAAGACGGATATTGGCAGGTACCACTAGACTCGGCCAGCCGCCCCGCCACCGCCTTTACGATTCCCGGGCGAGGACTCTATCAATTTAGAGTCATGCCCTTTGGGTTGCACTCAGCACCGGCCACGTTCCAGCGGTTGCTGGACAGCGTCCTCGGCCCAGAATTGGAGCCCAATGTATTGGTCTATCTCGACGACATCATCGTAGTCAGTCCTTCATTAGAGGCTCATATGGAACACCTGGCCGAAGTCTTCAGACGGCTACGACAAGCGCGCCTCCGCCTCAACCCACAGAAGTGCCACTTCTGTTGCAGTCGCCTCAAATACTTGGGGCATATAGTGGACAAAGACGGCATTCGAACTGACCCAGATAAGGTCAGTGCAGTGGCCGCCTGGACAGCACCTACCACTGTCCGTCAAGTGCGCCAATTCCTCGGAGTCGCCTCCTGGTACCGTCGCTTTGTACCAGACTTTTCCGCCACCGCCGCACCATTGACACGCCTGACCCATAAAAGGGCACGCTTTACTTGGGGGCCGGAGGAAGAGAAGGCGTTCGACGAGCTGAAGCGGGCACTCACCACCGCGCCGGTTCTGGCCTGTCCCGACTTCAGCCGACCGTTTACCCTCCAGACCGACGCCAGCGCTTGCGGGCTCGGGGCTGTACTCACCCAAGAACTGCCCGAAGGCGAACGCGTCATTGCCTACGCCAGTCGCACCCTAAATAACGCCGAAAGAAACTACAGCGCTACAGAATTGGAGTGCCTGGCGGTGGTTTGGGGAATTTGCCGAATGCGCGACTATCTAGAGGGCTATCACTTCACGGTCGTCACCGATCACCAGTCGCTCCGATGGTTGCAACGTTTGGAGGCTCCCACCGGCCGCCTAGGGAGATGGGTGTTCGAGCTCCAGCAGTACGATTACGAGATTCAATATAGAAAAGGAAAACTGAACATCGTAGCCGACGCTCTCTCCCGTCAACCCAAGGCCTGTGTCCTCCAGACCGCCCCAGATTGTCGGTGGTACCGTCGCATGTATCGCGAGGTGCAACAACACCCGGCCGACCATGCGGACTACCGGATACAGAACCGCCGGCTATTTCGGCACTTGCTGCACGATCTCAACTTTCACGACTCGCCCAGTGAGGAGCAATGGAAGCAATGCGTCCCGAGGCCCCAACGCGCGGAAATACTACGCCGGCTACATGACGACCCGACCGCCGGACACTTCGGAATCACAAAGACCATCGCACGGGTGGCCCGCTTATATTATTGGCCAGGAATGTTCCGCGACGTCACTCGATACGTCCGTGACTGCCGGAACTGCACCACCCATAAAGCCGCACAAACCCTGCCAGCCGGGAAACTTCGGGCCACCAATGTCACGCATCCGTGGCAACAAGTCTCGATTGACCTGGTCGGACCATTGCCACGGTTCGACCAGTGGGCATACCTGGCTGCTAACCATGCAGGATCGGTTCTCAAAGTGGGTGGAGATGACACCACTCCGCCAGGCCACCGCCGCCAACGTCACACGAGAAGTCGCCGGGCGCATAATATATCGCCATGGTTGCCCGGACACCATCATCTCTGATAACGGGACTCAGTTGCGATCGCACCAGCTCGAAGGGTTGTTAAGATCCTTCGGGATCAATCACCAGACCGCTCCCGCCTACGCCCCACAGTGCAATCCGGTCGAGAGAGCCAACCGCACCATAAAAAC
The DNA here is from genome assembly GCF_048542155.1 of Nylanderia fulva. NCBI lineage: Eukaryota > Metazoa > Arthropoda > Insecta > Hymenoptera > Formicidae > Nylanderia > Nylanderia fulva. The sequence goes on from NW_028189578.1 coordinate 13,454, forward strand.
TATGGTGGCGCAATACGTGGAGGGCCGGCACCGCCGCTGGGATGAGCACATCCCCCAGCTCCAGTTTGCTTTCAATACCGCGCGGCAAGAATCCACGGGATATACCCCGGCCTTCCTGATATACGGCCGGGAGCTACAGTCGCCGTACCCTGACGACCGACGTCCGGCAACCGCCAACGCCGCCCCCGGAGCAGTCCGACGCCGCCTCGAAGACGCCTACGAAATCGTCAGGATCAACCTGGCTCGCGCGTTCCAACACCAGCAGCGAAATTACGACTTGCGCAGGCGTGACTGGCGTCCAAAAATTGGGGACCGGGTGTGGAAAAAGGAACACCCGCTATCGAACAAAGAGCGGGGCTTTAATGCCAAGCTGGCACCAAGATTTGGTGGCCCGATGACGGTTGGCCGCATCATCTCCCCCGTCATCATGGACCTGAAGGACGACCGAGGTCGGTGGCACCGACATGTCCACGTCCGAGATTTGAAGCCAGCCTCAGAACCGCCGCCCGCGGACGAACCGTAGGAGGGCACTCTTCATGGCCCGCGCTCTTCCGCTACACGTTCGCGATTCCCCGACCTGAGCACCGACAGCGGCACTCTTCAGGGTCCGCGCTTTCTTTTCGTGTGGCTGTCCGGCCGAACACCGAGAGCGGCACTCGTCAGGGTCCGCGCTTTTTCGCTACACGTTCGCGAGCTCCCGACCGAACACCGAGAGCGGCACTCGTCAGGGTCCGCGCTTTTTCGCTACACGTTCGCGATTTCCCGACCGAGCACCGAGAGCGGCACTCTTTATGGTCCTGCGCTTTTTTTCGTGCGGCTGTCCGGCCGAACACCGAGAGCGGCACTCTCCACGGTCCGCGCTATACTCCGGAGAGGTATAAAAGACGGGCGCTCTCAGCCCCGAGTCTATCCTCGCCACGATGGGAAGCACAAAAGCTGACCAGTGTCAAGGAGACCAACCGTCCGATTCCGGGCGAGACAATCCGTCCGTTTCCGGACGAAACAACCCGTCCGTCTCCAGGACGAACCGACCGGCCGGTGCCTCGGGTGGGGACCTACATCCAACGGTCCGACGTGGAACAACGGAGCCGGAAAATGGCGTTTCTCGCAACACCCCCGCCACCCCCGAGCCACCGCCGACGACCACCGGTCCTCTCGGACTCGCCAGCCTCCGCCGTCATCACCATCGCCGCCGCCACCAAGCCTACAACGACACCGACCGACGCACGCCGCCCAGCCCGACCACCATCACGACCGACACATCGATCAACGCATCATGCCACCGCGCGCCAACCGGCGCCCTCCACGGCCGGGTTAACGGCCACCGTGCGGCGACCGATGCCTCCTGGAGCGGGAGGCCAGCCAGCATTGAGCACCGCCGGGCGACCAGCTACAAAGTCGCGCCAACCCCCGACCGGCACACCTCGGTCGGCGCCATCAGACGCGCGCGAAGCGGATAACCCGACGGTCGAGCCAACGACGATCTCACCGTCCTCACACGGTGACGGCAGACGATCAGACGCCGCGTTCCGATCGACCACGCGTCCACCGGCACCCTCCACCGCCGTGCCGCCGACCATCGCGCAACGACCGGCGCCCCCTACAGCGGTGGGCCAACCGCACCCCGTGCAGGTTACCCTGGGGAACGGACGAACGGTCGACGTTCCGTTCTACGCCGCCACCATCTCGCGGCGATATAAAGTGCGCACCCCGGACGGCCGCTGGATCATCCGATTCAATCGGCGTGGTCAGCCACGGATGATCCGCCAACTGCCTCACCCCCCGTAAAAAGGGAGGGTGATGTGACGACCCGTTTTGTCGTCACTAGAAGCCGCGCAAGCGCGAGGCCGACCGTCCGCCCGCGCTCATATAAACGGCCCCTGTCGGGGCCACCACACGTCGAACACGTGGGAATTTGCCTTTTCGCCCCAGCCCGACCGAACAGCCCCACTCCAAGCTAGTTGGAGGGGGCTGACCGACGGGTATATAAAGCGGCGCAGCCGAGACTTCGGGACCAGTCCCGTCCTGGTCTCTTGAGCGTACTCAAGGACCACTCCTCACCTCCTAACCATCCCGGGCGACGAGCGTTCTCGTCGGGCAGGCCGAGCGTCCTCGGTCACCGGATCCTCTCCGAACCTCACCCCGGTCGACGAGCGTTCTCGTCGGGCAGGCCGAGCGTCCTCGGTTACCGGATCCTCTCCAAACATCACCCCGGTCGACGAGCGTTCTCGTCGGGCAGACCGAGCATTCTCGGTCTCCGGATCCTCTCCGAACATCACCCCGGTCGACGAGCGTTCTCGTCAGGTAGGCCGAGCATTCTCGGTCTCCGGATCCTCTCCGAACATCACCCCGGTCGACGAGCGTTCTCGTCAGGTAGGCCGAGCATTCTCGGTCTCCGGATCCTCTCCGAACATCACCCCGGTCGACGAGCGTTCTCGTCGGGCAGGCCGAGCGTCCTCGGTCACCGGATCCTCTCCGAACAGCACCCCGGTCGACGAGCGTCCTCGTCGGGCAGGCCGAGCATTCTCGGTCTCCGGATCCTCTCCGAACATCACCCCGGTCGACGAGCGTTCTCGTCGGGTAGGCCGAGCATTCTCGGTCTCCGGATCCTCTCCGAACATCACCCCGGTCGACGAGCGTTCTCGTCGGGCAGGCCGAGCGTCCTCGGGCACTGGATCCACTCCAAACATCACCCCGGCCGACGAGCGTTCTCGTCGGGAAGGCCGAGTTTCCTCGGTCACCGGATCCTCCGAGAGCCACCGACATCTTGCGGAGCTCGCCCTTCTCAGGGCGCCCGAATCCAAGGCGGTTTACGGAGCTCGCCCTTTTCAGGGCGCTCGTATCCACGCCGCGTTGGGTAAATTTCGTCCGCCGCGCTACTATCTTAGTTATAAGTCGTGTCCGCGTCCGTATGATTTGGTCGCGTTTCACCCGTCGCGTTATTATTTGTAAACCTTGGTTATAAGTCGTGCCCGCGTCCGTATGATTTGGTCGCGTTTCACCCGTCGCGTTATTATTTGTAAACCTTGGTTATAAGTCGTGTCCGCGTCCGTATGATTTGGTCGCGTTTTCGTCCGTCGCGTTATTATTTGTAAACCTTGGTTATAAGTCGTGCCCGCGTCCGTATGATTTGGTCGCGTTTCGTCCGTCGCGTTATTATTTGTAAACCTTAGTTATAAGTCGTGTCCATGTCCGTATGATTTGGTCACGCTTCGTCCGTTGCATTACTTGTATTCCTTAGTTATAAATCGTGTCCGCGTCCGTTGGTCGCGGTCCGCACTTTCTGCGATTCCCGTCTGTACGCGTAGACTAGATAATAAGCCAACTCTTGAAGGGCGGCTTCAATAAACTCTGTTTTTACCAGAACGATTGGCGTGGTTATTGCGAACCTGAGTCTCCCCCTCTTCCCGAATCCTGGCACCGACGAGCCGATCCGTGGCGTCGGGAAAGGAGCCCCGTTACAAGTGTCACTCCGAGTTTTTATTAATAATTCTAAAATATTTTATGAATAACCGGACGAATCATTCTGCTTCTAATTGGGGTTTTACTTTGTCGAACTATTTTAATGGTTTCAATTCATTGTAAATATATTTTGCGTTATAACTATGACTTAACTATATAACTTATATTGACTATGTATTGCGGATTTTTTATTAGAATTTTATGTATTTATTTATTATCGTTATTTATTATCACTATTTTTTTGCGCACTGAAGAGGAGCAAGTAGTGCTCGAAACGTTTGTGTAATTATTATTTCAAATTAAGAATTTTCCTCTAAATAATAAAATAATATCGTATTGCTCGTTACACATGGCCTTAATTCAATAATTTATCATTGTTTTTATTGAGAACTATTTTATAGGGACGGCCCCACGGGTCGTCGTCTAGGGAGGAGATCAGTTCCTCCCAGGCCCTCGCCTTCGCCTGTTGGATGGAAGCGCGTAGGTCGTCTCTTCTATGTTTATAGGCGTCCCACGCGTCCTCCAATCCTTCTGGGTCCAGTAGCGCGTGCTTCTTCCTCCTTTTTATCTCCCTCCTTGCGTGGTCGGTGGACCACCTTAGCTCGGCGATGTCCTCCGACCACCACACGTACCCTTCCCCTCACACACATACATACATCTCACACACATACACACACACACACTTGCGCACACATACACACGAAGTGTAAGTCCAACCTTGTAATCTTTCTGTGGGTAATACCAATATCGACAACAAATACGAGGGTTTTTTTTTAGAAAATAAGCCTGAAAATGCCTATTTATTTCAAAATATCATAACTCAGAGAAACACAATCCACATAATGTAATATTTAAAAACGCATTTTAAAAGAAAAATGCTATATTTTAATACAATTAATAAAATTGATAGAAAATAAATTATTTTTCTCATCGTGCACGCCAAAGTTAAAGTTTTTTCTACAATTTTGTAAGGCTTTCATTGTAGAATAGCGCCGTTTGCAATAAATCTTGTAGTAAATCTTTGTAGGGAAATCTCCATTCGAGCATTAGAAAGTTGGAGTCTCATACTTGAAAATGCTTTTTGATATACTGCTCTACGATCATTTTTTGCAAACATACATGAATTTGAATTTGATTCTTTCTAATTTTGTGACCCTAATTTTGTTGCGAAGTGTATTAAAATTAAAGTGCAATTTTCTGCTTGTTCATTATTATCAGTTATTTAGCAACTGTTTATTATTTACAGCTATAAATATATTAAAAGTTTTCTGTTAAAAAAAATCTGTAATATAATTTAAATTATATTATAATTTATCATTATGATTGCGAATTGAAAAAAAAAACAGTTTTATAAATGTTAATATAGTAATGTTTGTTAAAAAATTCATTTTTCAACAATTTATAAAAATAAAGAATTGTTCAAAAAACCAATATTATATTGTTATATTTATATATATATACACGATTTTTAAAAAATATCTTAATAATATAGATTAATTCTTTTAATTTAATCAATTAAAAACAACTCATTAATAACTTCATCCAATCAATAATTTTACGCTGTTAAAATTAATTTTTATTTACTAAAAGTTGATGAA
>NW_028189579.1:0-18511 GCF_048542155.1 Nylanderia fulva
AGCTCGTATGACAATAAAAACAATGATAAATTATTAAATTAAGGCCATGTGTAACGAGCAATACGATATTATTTTATTATTTAGAAGAAAATTCTTAATTTGAAATAATAATTACACAAACGTTTCGAGCTCTACTTGCTCCTCTTCAGTGCGCAAAAAAAAATAATGATAATAAATAACGATAATAAATAAATACATACATAAAATTCTAATAAAAAATCCGCAATACATAGTCAATATAAGTTATATAGTTAAGTCATAGTTAAAACGCAAAATATATTTACAATGAATTGAAACCATTAAAATAGTTCAACAAAGTAAGAACCCAATTAGAAGCAGAATGATTCGTCCGGTTATTCATAAAATATTTTAGAATTATTAATAAAAACTCTGAGTGACACTTATACATTGCTCCAAACGAACCACTTATCGTTATTTGACGAAAGTCCTCGATCTGGCAATGATTATGTCCATCCTCTCCAAATTATTTGATATTTGTTAACTGAATTTAGAGAATTTGTTCAATTGTAAAATAGGATTCCACTAATGTGTATGTAAAAAAAGATTAAAAATTACAAATTAAACTAAATACTAAAATATTGAACCTTTATGCTTACAAATTGTTCCGAATAACTTGAGATGACGATGCTTCTAATTGTTGTTGGCCTTATTGTTAGTACTTGACTGTTGTCTAGTCTTTTAAAAAGTCGAATAAATAGGTGTCAGATCTCACAAAATAAACATTTACATAAGTCTAAAAATTCGATATTTCTTCTAGAATGTCGAAATACGCGTTGTTAAGCAATTCGGTGTCTGTGTTATTATTTATACCATGCCTTTGTTCCTTGATGTGTATCATTTCCGAGATAAGTCTTTTATAATAATTAGATTCAATATCAAGTATTTTAACGTTATCCCAATCAAAAGCATGTTTTTTATCTATAATATGTTCAGAGACCACAGAATGCTTGGAGGAATCAAATTTAATATTATTCATATGCTCTTTTAGTCTAGTGCGTAATTTTCTTTTGGTTTGCCCAACATACGAAGCTTCACAATCCTTACAATTAATTTTGTAGACAACATTATTATTATTGTTATGCACGTTTTTGTCCTTGTGGACTTTAATTAATTTGTTAAGATTATTTAGACAACGGTATCCTACTCTGAAATCTGATTTTTTTATTGTCGATGCTATTGTCTCAGAAATGTTATTAATGTATGGAATGACGAAAAATTTTTTCTTGCTATTATCTTCTGCAATTTCTTTTTTTCTATTGTTGTTAAACTGTCCATTGTTTAAAACTCTTATTCTCTTATTTATTTCTTTAAAGATTAAATGAATAGGGTAACCGTTGTCCAATAATATTTTAATACACAGTTCTAAATTTTTCTTATGATATATGGGATGAGATAATAACAATGCCCTATTAATAAGATTATAAATTACTCTTATTTTATGGCACATAGGGTGACTCGATATTATACAATCATTTGAGAAACGTTCTCACGCTCTCGCGAAGCGCTTATCGCGAAAAGACGCAAACGCGATGAAATATAAGCGTTACGCCGAAACCCGCGGACCGCAAGCAAAGAATCAACCTGCTTCGCTTGCACCTAGATAAAAAGCGTGTGAATAAAAAATTAGCCAATGAAAGAGCTTCTCTACATCTTCCCCCAAAAGATGTAGAAAAGGGCAGGAGACCACCGCGAACGGAAAGCGAGGCGACGAAATCAGTCGCTAACGAAAATCCAAAAGGTCGAGTCGCTAATTAGAACCTAACTAGGAGTCGAAGACAAGCCGCAGAATATAACTATTACCTGTAATCTGACTATCGCGAGAGCGAGCATACTTAACTAACCACCCAGGTGGGATTATACAGAATTAATCCAACTCAAGAAATAAGCGAAATAAAAGATTTATTCAAATACACAAGCGAAGTTAATCAAAGTGGAGACGCCCGCCGATCCTAGGATCCTCATCCTTCAGTCGACTGAGACCCCAAAATTTTCCGTGCCTTTCCGGAGGCACAACAACGGATAAGATGGAGGGCTTACTTGATGACAATAGCACCTATTCTATTATAAAAAAGAATCCATTCTCTAAAATAGAAAAGGAACTAAACGATACTCTTAAAAAATGGCAAAAAAAAGGTACATTTCCAATAAAGAATATTTTTTACTACGTTCCAGCGACTCCCTTTTTCCAAAATGTTATGGTCTCCCAAAAATACACAAGGAGAATACTCCATTTAGAATTATTGTGTCATCAATTAATACCACGCTATACTCGATTGCCACATTTTTACATAAAATCATATCAAATAGTATTCCTACGGTTAAAAGAAATGTAAATAACAGTTTTGAATTATATAGCAAGCTAGTGGGTAAGATAATTAGTACTGAAGATATTCTAATATCGTTAGACGTGGTTTCACTCTTTACTAACATTCCGATAGATCTTGCAATTGAAAGTGTGAGCAATAGATGGAATGATATTAATACACATACATTAATTCCAAAAAATGAATTCATATCTACGGTTAAATTTATATTGTCATCAACATATTTTACATTTAATGACATTGTTTATAAACAAGTTTATGGCACGCCTATGGGTTCCCCGTTATCGCCAATAATTGCTAATATTGAACTATCGACGGCAATCGGAGCCTGTGCGGATGTCATGCACAAAAATTAATAAATAGAAATGAGATCTCACATAAAGCTCATTTATTCAATTCTAAACGTTTCGACCCTTTTCGGGTCTTCTTCAGTAGCTGCAAAATACAAAAAATCTAGAAATCAAAGATAGTCGTTACAATCATAAAAAATTATAAAACTCGTATACGTACAATCCGCAAACAAATTAAATGTTATTCTCCTCCCTATTCAAACCGTCCGGCCGTCGGAGTGTGGTCCCTAACGGTGACCATCGTCAGGAAGGAAGCAGAGCACATAAGTGACTCCCTTACCAACACTAATCAAAGTCACAACAACATAATATAAATTAAACGTAGAAAAAACGTTTAGAATTGAATAAATGAGCTTTATGTGAGATCTCATTTCTATTTATTAATTTTTGTGCATGACATCCGCACAGGCTCCAATTGCCGTCGATAGTTCATTTTTATTGTAACACAATAATTCGAGCCGAGTACAAAAGTTTTTATTTTGAATTCACGCTGGCTGTAATAATGCGTCCGTTGAAGAATTTCTTCCAATTTGTTGGACACAGTTTTAATTGGAGTGCGGTCAAACATTTGAAAAATTGGATTAAATTAAACAAGAGCCTGATTAGATTAAACTTGCAAATCAAATTTCTAAAAGATTGTTTAAATCAGGATGTTACACCGTCTCATCTTAGATTTCTTTTTCGTTATGCTAATAATTTATGTCATTATAAGTCTGTATCGAAACACAAAGGACCCCGCAGAATCCTTATAGGAAATGGCTCTCGGCTAATTTTTTTAAAGATTTGATATGTTGTAGTTCTCAACACGTAGAACAAAAGTTTCCATGGACCCAAGGTCCGATCACGGGTAGTTTTCGAGATACAGCACTCCAAAGTTGGACTTTTCGTACCTGATTGCAGCGTAGTGCGGGTGCAGTCGATGTCGATGTATGATGATGCTTACGATTAAAGTGGGTGTACAGGTGCTTGTTTGTTTGTATGCGTGTGTGTGTGTGTGTGCGCGTGTGTGCGTGTGTGTGTGTGTGTGCGCGTGTGTGCGCGTGTGTGCGCGTTTGTGCGCGTGCGCGTGCGCGTGTGCGTGTGCGTGTGCGTGTGTGTGTGTGTGTGAAAGAAAATGTGTGAAGAAAAATATCTCCAAGACAATACTAATGATCTAATTAATGGATAATAGTATTGTCTTGTAAGTATGGTTTACGGTCATCGGGCCCGTCGTCGCCCGATTTTCCGTACGTCGCCACGGTCCGTGGTCGAAATATCACCGCTACGACGATACGGCGTTTAACGGTGGAACATGAGTATTTTGAGGTCGAGACTCGGAATCATCTGTAGACGACTTAGGGCCTCGATAACATTGGTTTAAAAACGTATACTTATATACGTTTTTATATTACCGCTTTTATATAAATGTTTTATATAAACCTTTTATATTACGTTTTTATATAAACGAGTTTATATACCCGCGATTTCTTATTTCAATATTAATACATTGTTATACTGTAAATTGTTCATCCCTTCTACTCATAGTCAAGATATTTTTCTTGAAAAAAGAAACATTTTTCTTCCTCCATATCATATTTCACTTTTAGGTAAGATCCCTTCAAGTACAAATAACTTCTTCTGGTTAATATAATCCGCTGGTGAATGTAGATTGATTCATTGTCCCAATAAAAAAACTTGTTATTGGTAATTTATTTAAAAAAAGTTTCCGTTCACTTTACCGTCATTACCCTCCAGTGAAAAGATGGCTGTCGTAGTACGGCCGCTATGTTATACATGTAATAGACTGTTCAATATTCGTCAATTGGGTCGTATAGACGGTGATGAGAACGTAAATAAACGCCAAATAGCTATTACAAGACGTAATGAGTTTGACCATCCCCCTTTACATCTTGATGATAATTCAAGGTTGTGTATGAACTGTAATCGGTCAATTATTGATGAAATGGCTATGATTGAGGCAGATCCTACTTGTCTACGATTAAATGTCTTGACTCAAACAGCATCCCGTACTTGCGTCATTTGTAATGCTCAAAATAATGTACGAAGATTATCAATACAATGCAGAGTTCAGGTCTTCATAGAAACAAATATTTATATACCGGATAATGTGAGGAGTTGTGAAAATCATTTGGATGAAAATGGCTATTTTTTGAAAATATTATTACCTGCACTACGTTTCATCAACAGACCTTATGTTATCAAGGGTCCACAGTTGCAAGTTTTTTTACAACAACTAAGAAACGTGGGTGCAAATAGAACAAGAGGTATAGATGAAAATCACTTAACTGATGAGGAATTTCAGAGTATAACACCAATCAATAAACAACAGTTTGAAGAACTTTTTACTTATTGTGATCCTGTACTTCAAAATGGAAAACTAAGATACGTCAGTAGAAAGGATTTGTTGGTCTTCTTGTGCAAGATAAGACAGGGGTTGAGTGACGATTTTCTCAAAATCATTTTTGATTATCCTAGTAGACAAACTATCAGTTCTGTTGTGGCTTATGTTAGGGCATCTTTGTTACAGAGATTCGTCCCGACTAACATTGGGCCCGAATCAATAACAAGGCAAGAGTTTATTATGCAGCATGTGACGGCGTTTGCAAATGAACTGTATAATCCTCAACCCAAAGAACCAAGAGCTGTCGCTGTGATTGACAGTACCTACGCGTATATACATAAAAGTAACAATTTTCGGGTATTGCGTCAATCATATTCCGTTCACAAAAATCGACATCTCCTTAAACCAACTTTAGTTGTAGCTCCCGATGGTTACATTCTAACGAAAATCCTTCGTCAAGAGTTTGAGAGAGATGCAGAAACATTACAAGCTGGTTTCAGAATGGTGACATCGTTTTGGTAGATAGAGGTTATCGTGATGCAATACCCTTACTCCAGCGTTTAGGCATTGATCACAAGATGCCTGCACTGCTTGAACGCGGACAAAGGCAACTTCCAACGCAAGATGCAAATGATTCACGTATCGTCACAAAAAATCGTTGGGTAGTCGAAGCAAGGAATGGCCACTTGAGGTCAGTTTTCAAATTCTTAGCACAAACAATAAATCTGCAGCACGCAAAAAACCTTAATGGATTCTATCGCATAGCTGGAGCTATACTAAACAGGTATCATCCTATTATCCAAATGCAAGATGCAGATCCTCAGCTTGCTAGAGAAATGCTACAGAGATTGACAACTCCTAACGTCGTACAAGCGAGAGTAGAGGTAGATAACTTGCGACTAAGAAATGGCCAATGGAGACGGCTCAATTATCGTGACATAGCAGATTTCCCTATACTTGATTTGAATCACCTGAAAGATTTGACTGTGGGCATTTATCAAATAAACCTAGCACCTTCATATATCCAAGATAAACTACTAAGAGATAATGATGAGGAATTTCAACTTGATCAACATTTCAACGAGCCAGGTTTTCTGAGAATTAGATTGTATTCCAGATTTCGTAATGCAACAAGACATCAGATTTTCATTTCATATGAGATCGATAATAGGGATGATGAGAATGCTGCTGACAATCCTAACGAGCCAATTAATGGATATTATTGTACGTGTCAGTCTAGAGCTCGTACTCTAGGTACATGTGCACACGTTGCCAGCGTTCTGTGGTACCTAGGTTTTGCACGACATCAGGGAAATATCAAATACCCTGACATGTCATTGCTCAATACCACATTGGATGCCGCAGACCGAGAACTTCCAGATAATCCTCGGAATATTCAGATTATTGATGAATAGTGCGCGCGCGCACACACACACACACACGCACGCACACACACACACACACACACACACACACACACACACACACACAGTAGAGAGGGTTTGGAATCATAAAATACTATGGGAGTGACGAACCGTAGGGTCCTAATCTCTGCTGACACATATACACACACACACACAGTAGAGAGGGTTTGGAGTCATAAAATACTATGGGAGTGACGAACCGTGGGGTCCTAATCTCTGCTGACACACACACACACACACAGTAGAGAGGGTTTGGAGTCATAAAATACTATGGGAGTGACGAACCGTGGGGTCCTAATCTCTGCTGACACACACACACACACACACACACACACAGTAGAGAGGGTTTGGAGTCATAAAATACTATGGGAGTGACGAACCGTGAGGTCCTAATCTCTGCTGACTGACACACACACACACACACACACGCACACACGCGCACACGCGCACACGCACACACGCACACACGCACACACGCACACACGCGCACACGCGCACAGTAGAGAGGGTTTGGAGTCATAAAATACTATGGGAGTGACGAACCGTGGAGTCCTAATCTCTGCTGACTGACACACACACACACACACACACACACACACACACACACGCAAACAAACAAACAAGCACCTGTACACCCACTTTAATCGTAAGCATCATCGTACATCGACATCGACTGCACCCGCACTACGCTGAAATAAGGTACGAAAAGTCCAACTTTGGAGTGCTGTATCTCGAAAACTACCCGTGATCGGACCTTGGGTCCATGGAAACTTTTGTTCTACATGTTGAGAACTACAACATATTAAATCTTTAAAAAAATTAGCCGAGAGCCATTTCCCATAAGGATTCTGCGGGGTCCTTTCTATGTCACTTAAAGACGCTCAAAAAACAGCATTTTCTACGCCATATGGGCATTATCAATTCAAGCGCATGCCATTCGGTTTAAAAAACGCACCTGCTACTTTCCAAAGACTTATGGATAATGTATTATCGGGACTACAAGGACGAATTATTCGTCTATATGGACGACATTGTCATTTACGCACGATCATTAAGAGAACACGAAATCAAATGTGAAAAATTAATGCAAAGATTACGAGACGCGAATTTACAATTACAACCAGACAAGTGCGAATTTCTAAGGCACGAAGTAGCTTATTTAGGCCATATAATAGGCGCAAACGGAGTCAAACCAGACCCGGGCAAAATAAAATCAATAATGCACTTTCCAACTTCAAAAAATCCGAAAAACATAAAGCAATTTCTCGGTTTAGCCGGATATTACCGAAGATTTATACCTAATTTTTCTAAAGTCGCGAAACCATTAACAGATTTATTGAAAAAGGATAGCATATTCAATTGGCAATTAAAACAAGTAGAAGCTTTTAACTCTTTGAAACACTCGTTATGTTCAAACCCCATTCTCCAATATCCTGATTTTACTAGACCTTTCATACTAACTACCGACGCATCAGGATATGCCATAGGCGGAATTTTAAGTCAGGGACCGGTAGGAAAAGATCTTCCTGTCTCATACACTTCTCGAATTTTAAATACCACGGAACAAAATTATTCCACAATCGAAAAAGAATGCCTAGCCATCATATATTGTATTAGCCATTTCAGACCCTACTTATACGGAAGACTTTTTACTATAATAACAGATCACAAACCTTTAATTTGGCTACATTCCATAAAAGATCCAACCTCCAGACTCTGGAAGTGGAAAACCAAGCTGGCAGAATACAATTACGAAATTAAATACAAAAAGGGATCACTAAATAATAATGCCGATGCCTTATCGCAGAATCCACCCACAGATTTAGTTTTACCAATATTCGCTTCAGATAATGATGAGTCATCCGACGAATCCATATTTTCAAGTAGACCAGGACCTTCCGTCAGATCAATTGAAACAAATGCTCTAATTCCCTACCGCAGTAACAATATTGATAACCCCAATTATGTTAATATAACTGAAAACGATTCCGATTCAGATGATGAAAGTTCAATTCCTAACAACGATAATCATGACTATGCAAATATGTCAAATTTAAATTTAGAATACGATTACGTCGACCCAGTAATTTCAGAAACTATACCAATTATACAACCCTCTCCCGTAATTCCGAGTAAAGTAAAAATACGCGAAATAAAAGATAACTTATTAAACCAAAAAGATAATCATGTAATTTTTATAAGTCTAGACGGATCACCTTACGACAAGGGAGCCGAACTTTATTCCATTGCAAATCTTTTACCCACATACGAAAATCTCAATTTTGAAAGAGTTAATGTAAAGAAAATCAAATTAAATAATTTAATATCAATCCCGATAAGAACAAATAATCGACTATCTATAGAACCGCAAACTGTGAAAAATTGCATACGCTCTTTATTAGACTGTGTTAACGAATTACAACTAACCTCCTTTAGCATCAGCAAAACGCATAAATTCGATGACATTCCTTGGTCATACGTTGTTAACCAATTAAAGAAATTTTTCCACGACACCCGTATAAATATAACTATTTGTCAAAATTTAGTCGATCACCCTATCCCTACAGAACGCGTAAAATTAATTTCAGAAAACCATGCATCAGCATGCGGTGGCCATAAAGGAGTTACGAAAACATTTAATAGACTTTGACCCCATTACTTTTGGAGTACAATGAAACAAGATATTCAAGAATTTATTAGAAAATGTCGCGAGTGCCAATTAAAAAAATTAACGCGCGTCAAAACCAAGCAACCAATGATTATTACGGATACTCCTGGTACAGCTTTCGACAAAGTTTCATTAGATATAGTAGGACCATTTCCTATCACAAATAACGGAAATAAATATATTTTAACCATGCAAGATTTATTAACAAAGTACTCTATAGCAGTACCATTAAAAGAAGCCACTTCATTAACGATAGCCGACGCTTTTACAAAAGAATTTATTTGCATTTATGGAACTCCCAAAGCTATCCTTACCGATCAAGGTACCAATTTTCTATCAACTTTAATACGCATCCTAACTAAAAAATTTAATATTCAACATTTTAAAACCACTGCTTACCATCCTCAATCAAATGGATCTATAGAACAATCACATCACGTACTAGTAGAATATTTAAAAACACAAATTGATAAACAAGATAATTGGGATGAATACATTGAACTCGCCATGTTCTCCTACAATACAAGCGTCCACGAAGGTACAAAATTTTCACCATACGAACTAATATTCGGACGACTAGCCAGATTGCCATCCGCGTATCAACCTATCGAAGAACCTCTAGAACCTACTTATCAAGAATACATAAACACTTTGTTCAACAAATTATATGATATCCGCAAAGAAGCGCGACAAAATCTTATTAGAGCCAAAGAAAGAAGCAAATACTATTATGACCAACGTATAAATTCTCGATAGTTTAAGATAGGAGATTATGTTTTCTTACTAAAGGAACCGAAGAAAGGAAAATTTTTAGCACATTACGTAGGACCCTACGAAATAATAGAGATCCTACCTTCCAACAACGCCAAAATCCTAATCGACCATAAACCGCGGATTGTCCATATCAATAAGTTAAAATTAGTACATATAGAACCAGGTTGAAAAACAGTATTTCTAACTTTGGGTTTCAGATGTGTTGGCATCGCCAACCAGTCCATCCAGAACAAACTGCAAGCTCCTCGCTACATCAGATATTCGCATTCGCAAGCTGCGTAAAGGTATATGGATATCGTAACGTAGTCACTAATTCTGCACGTTGCACAAATTGTTATTCAAATCTCGATCTAGCCGCACGTTCCTTTTACCAAACACGGTATACTCACGCCGTTGTGATTGGATTAGGTTATCCTGAATCACAGTGTTCTGTATGTTCCGAGCTCCTAACAATTTCCAAACCAATACGAAGTTGTATAATTTGCACTAATTATTTAATGAGCATAAATCAAGAATTACCCTTTTAACCACCTCTAGTTGTTTAAACTTTAAGAAAAATGTCTTCCAACAATCCATGCGATCACAACGCAACAGCCTCTAACACGTACTACGAACACCCTAATATTGTTGAACTCCACACTCTGTTACAGAGATTTCCTTTAATACAGAAAATATTACTATTTTTTCCTAATATACATAGAGCTAGATGCTATAAAAGCACAGTTTACGATAATTATTGCCAAATTTGTCGCATCACGCGAAGAACTCGATCGGTACCTAAAGACATTTATAATTATCACGTTTTAGTTTGCGAAACCGCACCTCCTATTCCATGTCTCAACTGTCGCTATGCTTGTTACAAAATTGAACCCATAACTAATTGTGAAGAATGTTTCTTTACCTATATTCAATACGTAGTAAACGTGTGGAAACGCAACGATACCATTAGATACTGGGACGGAAAAGTACCCACCATTAATCATTACCAGCCTACATTATAAAACAATACGCTAATAATTATTATTGTTTTACTAGATGTGAAGACGAATGACCACGCGTCATACAAATATATATATATATCCAAGATTATTCATGTATAATAATATATGTATTCCTAATTGCAGGTTCGCTATCAGCTCGGACGCCTATAAGATTATTAAAATCTCAACGCTAAAATTACAGGTATATTTTAGTAATACGATATATGTAAAATTCTCATTTCAAAAAACCATCCTAGCTAAACAGGTTGTTCAGCATGGAACCCTGTACATTATTCAAAACTTTATTCCTACTATTTCTAGCCATTATTTTTCATCTTTGTATGAGGTATGCTTTACTTAAGTACATTTCATAAAAAACTCCTGATATTGCATGAGACTCATATCCACGCAATATTCTAGCTAATACGATACACCTTATATTATTACAGATTATCGTTAACTCGCTCACTGATAATAACTCCGTTCCTCGCGAGAGTTATCTATCAATATAGTATTCAACCATTATGAATAGCCTCGCGAAAACCTTAACGTACTGAAAAATATAATATATTATACGCTCATACTTGCATTAACTCGGAGAAAACGACTCCAGCTTCACCAGTGAACGAGCTAATTATATTTCACCCAATAGCAACCTTTCGAATAATCTTTACGAATCCTACAAAAGACACGGGCAGAAAAACCTGCAACCGCGCAATTGATATACATAGATATAAGACGCAAAATTAGTTTATAACATATATACCCGTGCGTTAGCATGCACTCGTACACGTATGTATGATTGCACGCACACATATATATATGTCCATGTGCGAGTCTAAAACAAACATAAAATAATAAAATAACGACGGTAAAATCATGTATATTATACTATTCAATTATTAAAAGATTCATCACGCGCCATTATCATGTCCGAAGCCAGGACTACCTTCGCACATGCACATGTATATATCTATAAATGCATACACACGCACATATAAAAAAATATATATATATAAAAATATTTAATTTAGTAAACCAGTTGATTGTGCGTTACAGCTTGTCATGATGTTAGGGATTATTCTAATACTTTCCGTTAAAACTTCGTTCGCCTTGATTGGATTTGATTGTGGTGGACAGCATCTCAACATTACCGCCGTTTCCCTCTTAGATGTAGGAGAATGCAATCTCCATCATCAAACCCCAAACTCCACAGAAACTTATATACAACTATTACAACTTTCCGAATATAACTATGCAGAAGTTATACAGTGCAAACTAGAGATATCCCGCACGATATATCACTGTGGCATGCATTCGCACATCTCGGTCGTCTTTAACGGAAAAGCAGATTACGTCCAGGAAACCGGATATTCTCAATGCCTGCGAATGTTTCAAGACGGTACTACTTCCTTGGGACCTGCTCACTTAATTAGTGGACTTAAAATCAACCAAACTTCTTATCACAGTCCTTACGCTGGCTGGCGAATTAAAAACCGATGGAACTTGTAAGGGTACGCAATATTCTGACCCTTACGGCACATGGGACAACGTAATTGTTCAAGCAGTCGCAAAAATCTCACTCAAATCATCTTATGTGCCAGTACAACTCGAACACGGTAAAATCAAGTTAAGGTCAGGAACCATCTGTACACTGGCCGACAGCTTCTGTTTGGACTCCGACGACGGTTACACCTTTTGGAAACCAGTACCAATGAAATCCTGCAACTTCAATCAATACGATGTCCTATACGAGGGACTAGCGACCAAGATAACAGGCGATAATTCCCCCATCGTCTACAGTCTCACTACGCAAGACATCACGTTCGCCTTAACAAAAACCAAAGAGCAGCCATTATGCGGATACACCCTGCTTCGCACGGAACATCCGAAATTATTTATTTTGGAAACAAAGCAAGGCCAAACTTTTGCCAACAAAGGTACGATCCCTGTGGAATAACCTCGATATATTCACTTACATGAACTCCAAGTTTGTGTATGTTGAAAAACACATCCGACATTAAATGATATCTTTGTATCATAATGTCATACAACAAAAATGTGAATTGGAAAGACAAGTAATAACCAACGCCTTAGTCCTTTGCAACTCTCTTGCCTGATGAATTCGCGTATAGTCTAATGAAATCGCCGGGATACATGGCCGTCACCACTGGAGAAGCTGTCCAGATCATAAAATGCATCCCTGTAGAAGTCACCGTACGTCCAACCAAAGAATGTTATAACGAGTTACCCGTAACCGTTAGAAACGCTTCTTACTTTCTCACGCCCAAATCAAGAATCGTCACAAAAATCGGAAACGAGCGAGAATGTTCTCAAGAATTACCAACGTTATACCGGATAGAAGACACTTGGGTACAGTTCACGCCAAAAGCACAAGTAAGACAGTTAGTCACCTCAACAACTACGACCCATGGCATCTCTTACCTGGAGTTATTTAACACCCGGACCACTAGCTGTTAGTGGAATCTATACGCAGCAAGACATAGAAAAATTGAGAGACCACATTATGTTTCCCGCAGAGAAACCGGCACTGCTCAACGCCGTCGCCCGTGGGCTTATTGGACATCCAGTTAACGCCGACTCCGTCTCATTATACAAACTAATAGACGAAGAATCGCTCAACAAAATCGTAGACAACACCGCAGCAAAAATATGGAAAGGATTCATGAGTTTCGGATCAGCCACGGCCGGTGTCGTTGGAGTATTTATGATCGTTCGTATTGCTAAATTGGCAATTGACACCATCATCCATGGATACGCACTACATACCGTATATGGATGTAGTCTACATCTAATAGGAGCATTATGGGACTCTCTAACTAATCTCTTGCTTCACCTCAGCCGCAAGAATATGAACGAAAAAGAAGAAAAGAACAAATTTCCAGAAGACGCCACACCTCTCGCCACCATCTCAGACGCACCCCCTGCACTGCCAAAAGAACCGCCAGTGATAAGTCAGCCACAACTTCAAGGCTATAACACCAGACGACCTGGAGAAATGGAATCCACGAATATAACTATCCCTCAGACATATAATGACTTACAGCAGCATCTTTATAACCTCGAACAAAACCCTAGGTCAACGTCGGGTTTTATTCTCAAATAGGAGGGGAGATGTAACGTCCAGACAAATTTCAAAATTTCAATCTTTTTCAAAAATTAATTCTTTAACATATTAGTCATGACAATCGCTAACCTACATGAAAGACCGGTATTAACAAATATTTAGTCTCGCATATAATCGCTCACAAGTTAAAAAACATGATTTCTGCCCGCCCCTCACCCCCCCTCATTGCCCATGAGTTAGAACCCCCATAGTATACCTACTATTAGAAATTCGTTTCTGATGCAAGTTACTTATCAATTTACATATAACTATGAAATGTAAATGTAAATTGATAAATTTTACCAACCTATCATGATTATTAAACTCTAACTATAAAATAACAATAGAAGTTACAATTAAGCTTTTCTACCATTTACATGCAAATATGAATATAAATTAAAGCAAATAAGATTATTTTAATCTAGAACAAAATTTACGAAGTAATGCATTTTATTTTATATTGCAAAAGGAATCGACATATTCTAAAGAATAATACCTAAAATATATAGATATCGTTCGTAAAGTAGTAATTAGGTATGAAACCCGCTTTATTATGTGAACTCGGCTTTACTCTCAAGAAACATCTAAAAGATTCTAGAAGGTTCTAGAAAGACGGTTGAGAACCGTTACATTCCAGAAGCATGATGCAAAGCATGATGCAACGCTGAAACACGTTGCAACCTGCAAGGCCCGTTGCAAGCCGCGTAGCGGTGAGTCACCAAAAAAGCACCGCTATCGTTACCAAAAAGAAGATAAGATAAGTCGGAGCGCATAGCCAACAAAGGCATACCGCTATCGCTACCGAGAATAGGATAAGGAAAGTCGGAGCGTTCGGCGATGAGTCATCAAAGGAACGCCGCTATCGCTACTAAGAAGCCATCTCTCCGGGACTTAACCGTCGCAATCTCTACCAGGAACAGATTGTCTCCGGTACTTCCCCGGCATACCTCTCTTGCCATTGGCTAAGCCGCATCGCCCGATGGGAGGAGCGAGCCACATTTTACGGTATATAAACCCTGCACCCGGCACGGAACGGCAGTGATCCGCCGAAAGTTGTTCCAGTCAATCAGCTCTAATCCAGCAATCAACCAGCAATTACTACGGGGTCCTGAAGACAACAAGACATAGCCGCCATTTTGATGAGGCATAGCCGCCATTTCGGACCGAGGTACCGAGGCTCCTCAGATCTTCAGACTCAGAGGGAAGAACACAGTAGCGAAGTGTACCATTGCAAGGCACATTAAACATTGTCTAACCTTGTGAGTATTTAAGCCAGTTCACATATCCCTAAATAGTAAAGCGCGACGGGCACTCATTATATTTAATCATTATATTTAATTATCCAATATTAACTCAATCTTACATTACATTTCAAACTCTGAATTTTGAACATAGACATAAGCCATATATTACTCTGCGTTTCCGATATTATTTCAATCTACGATTTGCATCTGCACACGTCTGCGTTACAACCGTCGATCTATTCAATATTTTATCCAATACTATTCAACACTATTTAATCAATTTCGCATACTTATTTGATCTATTATAATAAATATACTTATGTATTTTATTGTATTACTGCTTACTTATATATGTGTGTAACCCTGTATCCTACCACATATTAGCGAATTGAATGCCGCTAATTCCTCTGTACACATTAGAAACTATATCCTGTCAGAAGGTACATTCGCAAGTCATCTCTGAGGTGCACGTTTAGTAAAGTGAACGTCGCATTAGCCTATTAAGACAAGGACCAGAGAACCCGGCCTAGCCGGATGAACACCTATCTCTCTATCTCTTTTACGCTTTTATTACCTTGCATTTTCCAATAGTTGCGAATACTTTACCACACCAACTGACAGTGATTTTGCATATTGATATTCGATTCATTGGACAAGTGTACACCACCCGACCCTATTTACAACCAATAGAAATATACTCTGTCATAAGGTACATTCGCAAGTCATCTCTGAGGTGCACGTTTAGTAAAGTGAACGTCGCATTAGCCTATTAAGACAAAGACCAGAGAACCCGGCCTAGCCGGATGAACACCTATCTCTCTATCTCTTTTACGCTTTTTTACCTTCCATTTTCCAATAGTTGCGAATACTTTATCAAACCGAATGACAGAGGTCTTGTTAATTACTAAGAATTATTACTTCAATATTTAAGACTTAAATCTTTGATGCTTGAAAGTACAAGTATTAATATTCTTGATATAGATATTAATACACGTACTAAGATTCCTTTCCTATTCCACATTATTATCAATTCTCTTTCAGTATCGTTTAATTACAGTTATAATTGACACAACGCTTAATTAATTAACAGGTGAAGGGCATTCTCGTACAGATTAACCTTTCATCTCGTCTCTAACTCTTTAACACGTAAATCACGACTTAAACGTGAGTCACACTCAATTACCTTTAATTATTTAACTATCTCAGTTCTATAAAACATATTATTCATACAAATTTATTTAACCATTAGATGGTCTCTCCCTTCCGAAGGAAGAATCAAATTGATCGTGACGAGCAACGTCTCCATAGACTACGCGAACGTAGAACAAGAAGACCCTTAAATCTTAATGTCCAAATTTATCCAACGCGAATAATCGTACGATCCCCTTTCCAGACGTTTACTCGCCAATTAACAATATTCCCCCTTACATTGATTATTCTCATCCGCAATTTCCGGAGCCTTCACCGTTAGAATCAAATACGTTAATAACGAATCCTAATCATCATTTCTTACCCAATCCAGAATATTATATCCCGGATCAAAATATACTCCTTCGTTGAGGAGATTGCGCAGTTCTTTGTAGTCTATAGGCACTTCACTTTGGACTTTTTCTGTCGGGGGTGCAAAAACTTCGGTCGTCGAAGGGGGATTTAGGGGTGTTAGCTCTCGTCTGTTGTCCTGGTTCTCGTCCGCTGGTTTTCCGAGGTGCAGTAGAACGTTTGTTACTGAGGTTCAAACGGCTCCCAGGAGGTGCAAACTCCATCCATATACGGAATGGAGTGCGTAGCCATGTGTATCGATAATTAGTTTGGCGACACGAACGATGACGAATATTCCGAGGACTCCAGCGCTTGCTGATCCGAAACTTACGAATCCTTTCCACAAGCGGGCTCCCGTATTTTCTGCTAGCTGGTCGAGGGTTTTCTCGTCCAACAGGTTTAGCATAGAGAAGCTTCCCGCGGGGACTTCTTGTCCCATTGCTCCTCTAGCAATTGTATTGAGCATAGAGGGTTTCTCCATGGGAAACATAATGTGGTCGCGAAGACGATCAAGGTCTTCGCTGGTATAGATGCCGCTGTAGGCGAGTGAATCTGGACTGACGTATCTCCATTGTGGTTTGGTTAGTGGTTGAATCATCGGCGGCGCCATTGATTCCACTGGCTTTGGAGTTAAACGATACCAGATGTTGTGTACTTGATACATCGCTGGAAGTAGTTCGTGGCAATCCCTGGGTGTTCCTGTTTTGGTAAGTATCCTTGATCTTGGCAACAGGAAGAGGGATTTGTTTTGGTGGGTGACGGGGAGTTCGTTGTAGCATCTTTCAGCTTGCCGTACTCGGCACTCCACCGGTACGCATTTGATCAAATGGAGGACTTCGCCTGCCGTAATGGCGGTGTAGCCTGGTGCCTTCATGATTCGATGCGCCATTTCGTCCGGGGCGATGCTGGCGAGGGAGAGAGCGTTTTGTAGAATTTGTCTCTCTAAAGCACATTTTTGCTCCATTATGTCTTGATACAATTGTGTCAATTGTGTTTTCAAGTGTTTTTCCACGTAAATGAATTTGGAATTTACGTAGGAAAATATATCGAGGTTATCGATCGGGACTCTGGAGTGGCCCTTAAACGTATGTCCAGGTTGAGTCTCGAGTATGCAGAGTTTGGGATGTTCCGTCCTCAAAATTCTGTAGCCGCACACGTTTATTTCCGTGGTTCGTGCTAAAGCAAAGGTGGTTTCTTGCGTGGTGACTGTGTAGATAGTCGGTGATTCCCTCTGTGTGGGCTTAGATGAGAGGCGGTGTGCTAGGCCTTGGTAGAGAACGTCGTAGCGATTGAAGTGGCAGTTATCGCTGGGTAGCGCCGTCCAATATGTGGTTGAGCCATCTGCGTCGTTGCATTCTCCTTCAGCTACGGGACATCGAGCACCGGAGGGTAATATTACTTCATTGGTGCTATGTCTGACGGGGAGCTCGAGTCTTCGGGTGGTAATTTTTATAGATGCTTGAACGACCACGTTATCCCAAGTGCCAAACGGGTCGCTGAACTGAGTTCCGAAGCATGTTCCGTCGGTTCTGGTGGTTCCTGCGAGGGTCAAGCTACGGTGGTTGGTGGTATTCACCTTGATGTCCGTGATGAGGCCGTTGTTTCCCAGGAATATAGTTCCGGTGTTGTATAATTTCTTGCAGGTTTCTGCCGATACTTCGCGGATGTATTCGCGCCTGCCATTGTGCACCAAGGATACATGTGAGTGCATCCCACAGT